>NC_135847.1:10382500-10622500 GCF_029677425.1 Wolffia australiana
TGCGGGCGCAGCACGAGCGGCGCGCAGGTGCGCTCGAGCAGCGCGTGGCGGCGGCGCGCGCGCATGGCGCGCGCGACCGGCGGCGGCGCACGCTGGTAGGGCCAGAGGGGACCGATGGCGGTGCCGCCTGCGGTGACGGTGCCGCCTATTCAACTTTCTCTCTCTCTCTACTCTTTGTTCCAAAAATTCCAATTAGACTTCACCCTTAGGGCGCCCTCTCCTCCCTTATGTAGGGAGGATAATTGGCCCTAAGGAGGGACTAAAAGAGGGGGAACCCATTAGGAAAGGGTCCCCCTCTTAAGACCACTAGTACAGACTTTGTTTAAACATGAAAATTTAACCAAACCTAGCAAAAAACTAGATTTTTTAGGGCTTTGCCATCACTAAATCTCTGTACACTTGAGAAGGATATACATGAGTATTTATACAAACGGATTGTTCTTCACCATAAAATTATCTTAAGAAATTCAAATGAATTCCGACGGTAAGTTAATCATGCTAAACAATCATGACATGTTATGGTGTGCAATCATTCGGTACAGGTGGCGGCGGCGGCGGCGGCGTTGTGACTTCTGACGTAGTCATCTGACACGTCTCCTTAACAGCCCTCTACAAACTCATGCCTGACTGAAGGTTGAGTTTGGAACGCAGAAGACAGAACCGAGCACGAGGAAGCGGCTTGGTTAAAAGATTAGCAAGTTGATCATGTGTAGAGACTTAGGAGACCTACATCAAACCTTGAGAGACATAATCTAAAACAAAATGATAGTCAATTTTAATATGTTTAGTGCGAGCATGAAAAACAGGATTTTTACTTAAATAGGTAGCACTGACAGTGTCACACCACAGAACAGAAGGAGAAATTACTTTAATTTGTAGTTCTTCACGGAGAGATTTTAACTAGATGAGTTCAGTTGTGACATTGGCAATAGCCTTGTACTTTGCTTCTGTGCTGGAGCAAGCTACGGTTGTCTGTTTCTTGAAGGTCCAACTAATAAGAATGTGACCAAGATAAATTAAATAACCATTAGTGGACTTACGATCTAAAGGATTGCGTGCCCAGTCTGCATCACTGAAGATGTGAAGAATATGTAGTGAGTTAGCATAGAATTGTAACGAAAAATCAAATGTTCCTTTGAGGTAACGACGAAGATGCTTAAGTTGTTTTCAATGACATGGTTGAGGATCATGCATGAACTGGCATGCTTTATTGACAGCATATGCAACATCAGGGCTAGTAAGTGTTAAATACTGCAAACTGCCAACGATTTTCTGTTAAAGAGTATGGTTTTTATTAGAGTGGCTTTTTATGTCCCGTTGATGGGAACTTAAAGCTGAGCAAGGAGTAGGTAGTGTCTTGCACTCAGTCATTTTAGCCAATTTAAGAATCTTGATGGCATATGATTCCTGAGAGAGAGAGAGAGACCGACCTGATTGCGTTGAAGTTGAATACCCAGAAAGCTTGTGGCTGGTCCAAGATCTCGGACGGCCAACTGTTTGCTTAACACTGAAATGGTGTGAGAAATACTATTTGCACTAGGACTTAGGATTATTATATCATCAACATAAACAAGTACATATTGTGGTATTTTATTGTTAAATTGAAAACATAATGAAGGATCTTTTGTGACCCTGTAAAGTTGTTACTAATGAAAATTTGACTTAATTTTGAAACCAGGCACGCGGAGCCTGTTTTAAACCATAAAGGGATTTTCGTAATTGACAAACATAATTCGCATGATGAGGAGAAACAAAACCTGGTGGTTGATACATATAAATAATTTCAGGTAGATCACCGTGAAGAAAAGTCATAAGCCTAAAAATGTGTGTAAATATGTCGTTGATTCAACGTTTAGACTTATACAATAAAAATTATAATACCCTTAATCACTAAATATAGAATATAGAGCAAGAAAGGGGTCGAACCACAAGGAGGCAGCAAATAAGAATTTTTATCCAATTTTAATGAATTAATTCAAAGATGAATTAATTTTGCAATTAATAAATCTTAATTATGCTTAATTATGTTTTTAATTAATCAAAATCAAGTAAAAAAACTTAATTTTGATTTCAATTATTTTGGTCAAAAAGCTCAAGCTAGAATTATTTCAATTATAAGATTAGATTAATTCGGATTATTAATTTCCAAAGTATAATAAAATTTTAAGACAATTTTATGAATTAAAATTGGGAATTTAATAATCAAGAAAGGGATTTTTTACTAAGACTTCAAGATGAATGAATTTTCGAACCAAATTTTTTTTAAGGTTTTTTATATATTAAATTAAATTTCTAAACAATAAAAATTATTATATAGAGAGAGAAACTAGAAAAATTAACCTAGAGAGATAAAGTGAATAAATTGGGGAAATGATAAAATCCGACCCTAAATTAAAAATCTAATAATGTAGAAATGTTCAAAATTGATGTAGAATTAAATATTAAAAACCAGATCTAGAATCAGAATCAAAATGCAGTACTAATTTCATTCAAAACCACTTCTAGGGCATGTACATTTTTCCCATGCCTTGGCGTTATAGAATCATTCAAGAAGAAGATTGAAAAACAAATCAGAAACTTACAAATTTGAGTGCAGAATCAAGAACTGTCGACTCCCGAAGCAATTCTTGTGTCCTTCCTGGCCGAATCCTTGGAGAGAGCTTCAAAAAGTGAATTTCGTCCTTTTCTAGACCTCTATTTAAAGATCCAATTGTCTGGATTGTAGAGGAAGAAAGGACGAACCTACCCTCAAAATTTCAGCCCAATCTGACATCTAGATCTCTAGATATCCTTATTTTATTATAAATTAATCTAGGCCGTTGGATCATCTTGTTATTTTTTAAAAAATCGATTTTTCTGATTGGCTAACGCATGATTTTTCTCGTTTTTCGCCTTCTCGGATCACGTTCTGACACGTGATTTTCCACGTCCGCCGCCCACAATCATTGGCTGATTGAATCTCCTCTTGAATGGCTGAGAGGACGCCACGTCACTCGTCAGCACCTACAAAAACAAAAAATAATAATAAAAGTACAGCGGTAAGATTACTGCTATTTTTTAAAAAAAAATCGCAAATCAATTTCGGCGTGCATTTAATGCACGTGGAAAATCGAAAATCGGGCTGCATTTAAAATTTACGTGGAATCGATTACCGCGTGCATTTAATGCATGCGGCTACTTGATTCCACATATGAGGAATAAATCATAGATGCGGAATCCATTCCCGCGTGCGTTAAATGCACGCGGTTATCGATTCCTAAGTCAATGATTAGCCAAATAAAAGCAAATGTTTTATTATTATTTATTTTTTTTTCGCTGACTGCGTCACGTTATAAGTACTTTTAATCTAATGATTAGCTGGTTATGGGCGATTTGCGATCCCATAATGAGCCAATAATGCTCATTTTCTTCTCTCTCCTTAATATTAAATAATATGCACCATTCATTCGCCCGAATTTCGAGCGAATGACATGGATACCATTTAATAAATATAAAATATAAAAAAATTTTAAAATGTGATATAAATAAAATATGTATTATTTAAATAGGAAAAAATCCTTTGTTGGCTAAATATTGGTCAGAAAATTATATAAAAATGTGGAAAAATTCCAGAAAATTTATGAGAGCCCTTACCAACCTTTAGCCAAGTATTTAAAGCCCTGTAAAAAATATTTCTTCAATAAAATGAGGTTAAATACCATGTAAAAAATGATAAAAATTTAGAAATAATAGTAGAATCAAAGTGTAACTCATTAATCTTCAATTTTATATGATAACATGCAAATATGGTCATTAAAGCACATAAATATAATGTAAAATTCATCAATTAATCCTGTTAATTTGCAAGTTATCAAAAAGCATTTGACATATCAAGTTGATGAATGTGCCATTTATTGCGTGTAGTAAGAGAGAGGAGAGTACGAAGAGAAGTCATTTTAAGAACGGGACTAAAGGTTTCATGATAGTCTATACCTGGAGTTTGACTGAAACCTTGAGCTACCAGTCAAGCCTTGCACCAATCGAAGGAGCCATCAGATTTTAATTTCATACGAAAAACCCATTTGCATCCAATTAATTTCGTGTTGGATGGAGGGGGAAATAGATCCCATTTGTGATTGCTTATGAGAGCTGAGTATTCTTCAGTCATGGCTTTTCGCCATACAGGATATTGGAGTGCAATGTCTGCTGTCGTAGGTTCTAGAGGGTGAGTTTGTGAAGTAAGGCACACTGGAAAGGGAAGTTTTGTAGAGGTATGATACAATTCAGAGATATTTTTAAAATGTTTCGGAGGAGTGGAGCTGGAGCTAGAGGTTAAGGGTCCAGTTGTTGGAGCGGTATCATTTGGAGTTGTTTGTGATGTAGGGGGTGTAGTTGGAGTGTTCTCCAAAACGTCAATGTTTTGTACAAGAGACTCATCATCAGGTAGACTGGTCGGTGGATATCTGCTTAGAGGATTGATATCAATTGAGGTAGTTTGTACGAGAGACATTGGATTAATGGTATGTTTTTTATTGTCTAGAGTTGGTGTAACTTTGTCTTTGAGCAGGAAGGGATATATATTTTCATCAAAGACTACATCTCTAGAGATGACTATTTTTTTTGTGCAGATAATTAAATAATGATAACCAAGGTGGTGAGAACTTTACCCAAGAAAGACACATCGCTCAGACCGAGAGCTCAGTTTCAAGACAGCATGTGGCCTTAGATTTGGGTAACACAGACAGCCAAAATTTTTAAAAGAAAGTATAACTTGGAGAGTAATGCCAAAGTACCTCGAATGGAGACTTGAAGTTCAGCTGCGCCATCGAAAGACGATTGATCAGATATGCGGCTATAGCTGTCGCCTAATCCCAAAATCGTTGAGGAACACCTGCATGATGCATTAGAGAAAGTGCAGTTTCGATGATATGACGACGCTTGCGTTCAGCAACGCCATTTTGCTAATGAGCATGGGGACAAGAGATTCAATGTTGAATACCTTACTTCCAAAGTAGGTGATGTAGCAAACGATATTCGGCCCAGCAATCCAATTGAAAAGCCTTGATTTTGCAATCAAATTAACTTTCCACAAAACACTTAAATATAATAAATACATCGAGGAGATCATTTTCTTCTTAAGAGGATATAACCAGGTGTATTGACTGAAGGCATCAATAAAGGTAACATAGTATGAAAAACCCAAATGAGATAATACAGGGGCAGGACCCCAAAGGTCAGAATGAACAAGTTCAAAAGGCGTAGAGTACGTACGAGTAGAGATATTATACGATAATTTTTTTTGCCTTAGACATGGCACATGGTTCACACACACGTGTTTGTGGCATAGAATTTAAAAGAAAGCCAAAATGAGAAATGGTGTTTTTCAAAATATTGAAAGTAGGATGATCGAGCCGATGATGCCAAAGTTCTGCGATCGCCTGCCCGACAAAAGGGGGTGAAGATGCTTTGAAAGCCAGGCGATACAGTCCGTTCCGGATGTCACCCTTGAGTAGTGTTGCCCCTATCCATCGATCCTTGACAACACAATGTTGTGGATGAAATTCGAAAAAGACATTATTGTCAATTTTAAGTTGACAAACAGATAAATGGTTTTTAGTAATCTTAGGAACATGTAAAATATTCTGAAGATGAATTGGATAAAGTTGAGTTGAAAGAGAGGAATTTCCAGTTGCGTGGATGGATAAATCTGATCCATCGCCAATGTATAGTGTTTCTGAACCTTGGTAAGGTGTAGCTTGATTTATGACTTGTGGATCCGTAGTAACATGATGAGTTGCTCCACTATCTGGATACCAGTGAGTCTGCATGCTTGTAGACATTGTCGATGGTGGTCCTGGAGTGAGGTAATATGCTTGAACTTGATTTTGAGGTGCACGGACATTTGGCGATGGTGAGGCATTGTGTCCATGGTTTCCACGTCCTCTGGTGGATTGTTGATCTATATGAGCTTGATTGGCTTCTAGCAGAGGTTCCTCTTCACTTTGTGCTACTATGCCAAAGGTTAGCATATTTTCTTCCAATCGTAACATCGCCACAATGGCATCAAAGGAGAGACTACTCATGTGAGTGTTTACACTGGTTCAAAAATCTTGGTATTTTGGTCCAAGTCCTTGAAGCAGAATAAACTTCAAATTACGTTCATTGACCGTTTCACCAACTGAGCCAAGTGCGTTGCTGACACTACGTATTTCTTGAACAAACTCATCAATGGTTCCCGTACCACATTCAATATTATGTAGTTTGTTTGTTATCTCCATAGCTCTTGATTCTGAGCTGGAGGAGAGCTCGATGTTGAGGGTTCTCCATGCTTCCAAGGCAGTCATACTATTTTGTATGATTGGGAGAACTTCATCGCTCATAGATGACATCATAATGGTCATTACTGCCATGTCCCCCTTCCACCATGGATTCTCTGGATCTGTGAACATTGGAGAAGAAGTAGGCCGTTCATGGGTAAAATGTTTACCTAGCCCTTGAGATCCCATAGTGGCTCTCACGCAATGCATCCACAGAGGGTAGTTGTTTCGCGTGGATTTGATTCTGACAAGAGGGACATGAGCGTGCGTCGCCGTTGCTGTTGAATGATTCCTTCATTAGAGATCCTACAGAGCCTGATGGAGCAAGCTCTGATACCATGTTGAGAAATCAACAAATAAGATAGAAGAGAAAGAATAAAAAGATATGTAATGAAAACTAATCTCTGTACACTTGAGAAGGATATACATGAGTATTTATAGGAACAGATATTCCTTCACCATAAAATGTTCTTAAGAAATTCAATTGAATTCCGACGGTAAGTTAATCATGATGAATAATCATGACATGTTATGGTGTGCAATGTTTCGGTGCAGGCGGCGGTGTTGTCACTTCTGACGTAGTCATCTGACACGTCTCCTTAACAGTATGTATCTATGTATGCATTTGATCATAAGTTGTTCTTTAAGGTTATGAGGGATTAAACGACGCTGATAGATACTTACTAGATGTACAAGCAAGGAGACTAAATGATATAGTATGAGGATGAAACTATAGATATGAATTATGTAATTGCAGAGAATAGTGGGATATCCAAACATTGTAGAAAGAGTAGTATGCTAAACATTGAAGCATAAGAATAAAGGATGATCCTAGATAAGATCCAGTACTTCGTCAGCACTTTTCTCTTACTAAATTTAAATCTTAAGCAAATTAAAAAGAAGATCAAATCAATTATGACCCTCGGCGTTGCATCGTTACTTACAAGTGAGTCATCGTCATTAGCGGGCATTCAAGATTTCTGTTTGAATCATAAAATGAAAACGTTTAAAATTTAAATGCTACCCATAAACATGTCGCCAATTTAGATGTTACGAATAAAAAATTGGTCAATATTTTTCCTCTTAAAAGGTTTTCTCCATGGATGAAAACGCTTATTCTCTACAAAGTCTACTTGCCCCATTAGGCTATTGTCGTCATTTCCAAGGTAGAAGATTGTACATTAGGGTTAGTATGTTTACATAAGCTTTGGCATTCATTTAGTATTTCACATTAGGCTTTTCCCAAGCTCTCATGGTAGAAAAATTTCTTATAAAAGGAGAACACATTAGGGCACCTAGCTTCCTGTATTGGAGCTGCTTAACTGGCTTTTCAGGACTTTGAGCCATAGACGGAGTTAAAGGCTTGCTGGAGCCATCCAATTGCCACAAGAGAAGATACAAGGAGCAACGTAGCTATATTCTGTTATAATGGCTCCTACAGATATGCTCCTAAATCCATCAAGATTATCTCACCTAATTAGACCATTGGTATTTTTGTCTCTATTCTACATTACTCTATTGTAAGAAGTAAATACAACAAGCAAACTCATCAGTTTCTTTGTATCATTCTATACAGGTTTATACGTATATAGATTATAATATTGTCTAGTTTATTTTAGCCAAACTCATGAGTTTAGTTTTGGTTCATTTCCATATTATAACTCAAGAATCACTATGATCATCAATTTCAATTTTTGATTGAATCAACTTTCGAGGAAACTAGTTCTAAGGTTTCATTACCCTGTTACTTAAATTGTTTTGAATGAAATATTGATTTTCTGAAAAGAACCATTTGAGTTTCCAAACGATCATAACAATTTAAACCGAAACAAGGGAACGAGAAACGGCATCCATCACATCATTCATCATGGTGACAGATCCATGACGGATCACGTGACGGTGACAGATAACATTTTGTAGCCCCATGACTGTGATGGATGACGTGATGAAAAACCCGTGACAGGTGATGTGGCAGTGATGAAGCGTCTCATCCGTTTGAGATGGTGAATGGCCGTCATGTATGATGACGGTGACGGAAATTAACACCTCGCTATTTTATTCCATAACTTAAGAATAAGACTATTTGTCATGTTAAGTATAGGATGATGCAAAAATATATAGAAGTATTTGTGTATAAGAGCCTCAGAGATATTAAAATTTTAAATTATGGAAAAAGGAAATGAAAAGAAATATAAAGTTTATATACAGTTATAATAAAAGGAGAGATATGCCTGTCAAAATTAATATTTTAAAATTATTAAAATATCTATGAATACATTATAATGTGTATGCATTCCAAGAGAGAGTGGGAGAATGAGAGAGATAGGATCATAGGACAGCCGAGAGAGGGAATCTTGGGAGTGAGGAAGATTGAGTGATGGAGAGAGAGTGGGAGAACGAGAGGGGGGGGGTTTGGGGGGAGGGAGGGAGAGAGAGAGGAAGGTCAAGAGAGATGTCCTTTCGTCCATGTGACGGGTATGCCGTCAGGTGAGGGGACAGGGAGGGGACGATGGATCTGTTGACAGGTGATGACGATGTGATGGATTTTTATAAAGTCCAGGGACATGTGACAGAACAGGAGACGTGACAAACTTCCTGTCGCGCTTCCGTCTTCCACCATTCGTCATTTGTCCAGTCACATTCAAGCCTCCACATCCCGGACATGCCGACCCCTAACCAGAACCATGACATCATTCCCTTTCAAAAATCAAAGGTTTTGCATAACCCATCCAATCAGTTTCAACCAATTATTAGAGTGACTTTGGGTTAGCTTTGGGTTTTGAGAAAACCAACCAATGCACAATTGAGACTTTATGGAGCAAAAATTATCTCTTAATTTTTAACATCTTGACATTTACACCTTTATCTGCCTTTATGCCCACATTAATCTATTTAATAATTTATGAATCTTCATACAAATTGTGTATCCATGCATCGATGTCTCTTCTCCATCTAATAGTTATAGATGAAAATGCAAATAGGTATAGACATTAATGAATCAATAAATGGTTTGTATATTTAACTCTGCTTATATCATGCATTACGTATCAATTGAATTATAAATTAATCGCAAACTAGATTAAGAGCAAGAGCTGTGAGAGGAAAAGGAGAAAGATTGAAAAAAAAAATTTGAGTCAAGAGTGAAAGGTGCTAGTGTTGATAGTGGGTGGTGGCTAGAAGAGGACTCGCCTCCTGGGTGGAGAAGATGGTGATGGTGTTGGCTGCTGGCTTCCGGTTGCAGCGGCGGAGACAGCTTCAAGACGAGAGGCTTTGGGGTCTTTGATGAGCGTGTTCTGGAAGCTCTGAGGGAAACCCGTCGCGATTATGGTCACATGGATGTCCCCGGTATACCTCTCGTCGATCACCGCCCCGAAAATGATGTTCGCCGACGGATCCGCCAACCCTGTCACGATCTGAAAGCCACAACAAAATACATGGATGTTGATGATGCCAATCATGAGTCTCATGATACTCAGGATAAAGATAATAATGATGGTGTTGCCAATGCTTCCTATTATGGTGATGATGATGATGCCAGATAAATTCGAGTTTGTGAAGGAATATAAACATTGGTGATGACAAAGATGATAATGACAATGCAATGATGATATCAATGAAGGTATGATGAAGCTGATGTGATTCAGGTGATGAGGATGTTGCAGCTGATGATGATGACATCCATGCTGATAAATTTAAAGATGTTGATGATGATTGTCACAGTGTTGAGAATGATGGTGATGTTGATGATGAAGATGAGTACACTTTTGGTGATTTTAATTATGATTATGGTGACACTGCTGACAACAATGGTGATGCGGCTGATGCAGATGATGTTAACAGTAATGAAAAAATTTTAGGATGATGGTAATAAATATTGTGACTTTATAAAAACAATAGTGATGATAAAAATGCTGACGATTATTAAGCTAATGATAATCATAATGATGATGTGGGTCAAGAGGAGATTTCTCTGAACCTGAGATACGCGGTTAACCTCCTGGAGAGTGAGATCCTTGCCGCCAGTGATGTTGTACACAACACCGGTGGCCCGCTCTATCGTCCGTTCAATCAACGGCGCCGACGTGGCCTGCAGCGCCGCTTCTTCTGCCCTGTTCTTTCCACTAGACACACCGACTCCCAGCATAGCTGTTCCAGATTCCCTCATTATTGCTTTCACATCTGCAAAGTCCACATTGACTAGCCCCGGTATCTGCAATCCAAACACCAATGCATCAAACGCTGATGCTGTTGACCTTTATGACTAAGTTGACCATTGACCCAGTTCCTGAGTTAAGAATATCAACCGTGATTATGTCAGAGATTCCCTGGACCCCTTGCCGAAGTACGTCGTCGGCCAGAAGAAATGCCTCTTGGAGAGGGGTCTGGGCTGGTGCCACGTCCAGCAGTCGATCATTCGGGATTACAATGAGCGTATCCACACTTTCCTGGAGCTTCTGGATGGCCTCCAAGCCCTGCAAGAATACACTAAATCAGCAATTTAGAGAGAGAGAGAGAATATTACTTTAGGGCAACAGATAAAACTGGAAGGATATTGAGATGTAGGGTTTCACATCCACAATGACAATGATGAAGACAAATCATGTTCATAATCCTGGATCATCAGATGACAAATTTGTCATCAGACAACAGAGAGCATGAGAACAATACACATCAGGAGTAGGCATCCACAATGACACTCGCGAGCAGACAAGGATGAGAAAGATAAATCGTCATCAACTTCGTCAAACATCCAAATCATTCCGCAGAAAATTTTTCATTGTTTCAACATTGCCTTGTCACTAATCTGATATAAAAAATGGATGACGACTTCCTCATTGAACAACATTATTGGGCGTATTAGGAATAGGACTTGGTATCCATGATGATGACGCTAATGAGCGGACAATGACAATGATGAATTGTTATTGTAATATTTGTCATCCACCTTAAGTACCCGATGATGAATATGTCACACTCCACATCATCTCGTCGTCACCTTGTCATGCCCTCATCATTGTTTCCCGATTCCTCTGGTACCGAAAACAAATGATGATGACAATGACGATGAACCCTAGAGGTGATAATCAAGGCTCAACTGCAAGAGCAGAGAGGGGTTTTTGGGTTGGGTGTAAATAGCTCAAAAGAACGGTTACTAGAACCAGACCTGAACAGCTCGCCGTCGGCCCTCAAAGCTGAAGGGATAGGTGACTACGCCAACAGTTAAAAAGCCAGCCTCTTTAGAGAGGCGGGCCACAACAGGGGCACCCCCTGAGCCAGTGCCACCTCCCATTCCTGCAGTGATGAAGACGAGGTCTGAGTCCTCCAGGGCTTTGCTGATGGTGGCCTTAGACTCCTCAGCAGCCTGCTCCCCCAACTCTGGATTTCCTCCTGTACCTGCATCTCTGATCAGAAATTCTATTAACTCAATGTTTTTTATGATTTTTTTCAAAATAAGATTTTTTTATGATATATGGAATTACGATTTTGAAATGAAAAAAATGAACAATGGGCCGAACCGTACCCAACCCTCGAGTCAACTGTTCTCCGATCTGAATTCTATGTGTTGCACTTGATTGGAGCAAAGCCTGAGCATCAGTGTTAATTGCATAGAAGTCAACGCCCTGAAAGATGGTCAACAAAGAAACTCAACGGATGATGCCACGATAGCCTTGGAATGAGAAAGAAACAGGCAATGCAGCATTCACTTTAATATTACTATTAGAGAGAACAACTCTGACAATCCATCAGATACAACCATAAATTATATCTAAGAATTGTTCAGAAACATTGTCGAAAATGGACGAAAAGTTTTAGACCGGGATAGAAGAATTGATCTGGAGTGGAATGGCAATCGACAAAGAGGAGAGCATATTGAAGATCAGGCGAGATGATCGGAGGGAAGTAAAGAATTTTCTGTCGGCTGAATGGACATCACTCAGACAAGGTAAACAGGCAGAGTGAACATTGCCAGGGGACTAGGGACAGAGAGGATGTTGCCTTCTAGTCCATAGTGTGAGAGAACGGGACCAAAACACTAGTCTAATTTTATTTCTTTATAACCCTCCTAAGGGAAGGGTTGTGACTGTTCAAAGGGAGATGCCTCATAACTAAATGACCAAAATGCTCCTCAGGGGCTTGGAGCGCCTTAGATACTCTTGGGGGTATATGATATGTTAGTCAGTTGTCATATTCTATCTCTAAGTAATTGATGATGGGCCATATGTGAATGGGCTATATCTGAACATACTATTTCCGCAGCAATATCCTTTTACTGGTCTGGGCCCACTTATTAATGGTGCCATCTCGCAATAACCGGTTATTTTACCAGTCATTACTATGTAATAGGTGTGATTTTTCATTCTAACCCAAGACATGATGAATGTTGGCTGGAGAACCGCTGCTGGTGCATTACAAACAGCGGCTGACAGGATCATATCAATTCGAGAATTTTTAACAACAATTTTGATGTCATAATGAAATGATCATTTGACAATTAATTGAAAACATAGATATAATGCGCGTTATAATTAGAGGGTGGTTGTCCTTGATACTTTCAACAACAGTATATTTTTCTAGGAACAGGACATACTTTATTCATACGCATGTTGGTGACCATTATTTGGATGGCGGTATAAAACGAGGCATAAGTGGAAAAGTTAGCGAATCAAGATCTTGATGAATGAAGCAAAGATTGAACATTCAATCTCCAAATGATATAGCAGCAAAAGCAATCATTCAGATGGCGATGGCTTCCTAAACATGAAAAATATCAAAAAGAAAACAGTAAAAATACGGGGAAAACCCAATCAATAGTTAAATGTAAATACAGTTTTATTAAGCCCTTGTCGATTATCTGATTAAAGTAACCAACTTTAATGGCAAAGAAGCAGCCTTCAAAGCTCTCAAAGACAACAGAGCACTTATTCTGAGAAGGTTTGACTTTAGGTCCCAATGATTTTAGGTCATTGGTTTCAGAGGGACACTAGACTTTAAGCCTGGCATGACCCGACGGGACCTGGTCTGTTTGCATATTCACTAGAATAGCCGAGCAAGAAAAGCTAGTTAAGCAAGAAGAGAAGAGGAATCAAGTTTAGGTTACAAAATCAATATATACGAAGATTTCCCATTTCCTCAAGCTGTCAGAAAGAAGAGGGTTGGTAAAAGTTTGCAAAAGCAAGATAACAAGATCGAACAAGAGCTACTCCGCCACTTTTCTCAGTTCCAATTAGTTTCAAGTTTACATAATTTAAATGTCCCACCACGTCGTTTCCAATACAAAGAACCGATCATGCCAGCACAAAGGCTTTGATCCAGGCCTGACCACAGATTCGACGTAGAAGGTGGACTCTTGTTGTCTTGCAGATTATTATATCATATTGAAACGATAGTTTCCTACAAAATAAATCATGAAGAATGCACAGCGAAGAGAATTCGGACTTCCACTCGTTATCTAAGAAGTATCTTCTTAAAAAATGACTACTAATGAAAATTAGTTCACCCACTATCCATCTACATTCATCCGCAGATTGCCTTCATCTTATAGCCCTCTTTCCTCGATGACGAATTTCATAATCCTAATCCATATTCCACCTCGTTCTGCATGCGGTTGACACAAAATCTACACCTAATCCATGAAATTTCCTCAAAAAACACAATTCTCTGGGATAGTTTAAAAAAATAAGAACATCAAAGACAAATCCTAAACCCCAAAACTGACAAATCAACTAAAATGAAAGATTAAAAACGCAGTTATCAACGGAGAAGTCCAATTACCTGAAGCCCACTGCTAATCATCCTATTAACAGCATTATTGCCGCCCCCACCAACGCCAATGACTTTTATCCTCGCACAATCCGACGAAGCCTTCACCGACAAAGCCGAGCCTCTCCTGCAAGAAGAACGAGCGACGACCCGCTGTGCACGGAAGAACACTCCGAGTGGGCGAGCTTTGCAATCCCTCCGACTCGCCGAGAAGAAGGATCGATTAAAAAGAATCCCCGACGGCGCTTCCAAGCTTTGCATTGTCGCTCGCTCTCCACTCCACTGCAACTCCGCAACTCTGCAACTGTGCAAGTAGAGAGGGAGGCTGAAAGGATTTATAGGTTACAAGAGATCAGATCTAATCGAACCTGATCAATCCGACGGTCCTCCTTAAGCTTGAATTGAGCCTTTGATTGATTTTTGTCTAAATGGCAGCAAGCAGGGCATTTTGGACATTTTACACATTTTGGACTGAAGACTGGTTGGACCGGAGCAAGCCGGGATAGATGTCGCACCGGACCGAGGACCGTTGAACCGGAGCTAGCTGGGTGGTCGTTCGGTTCTTTTTGTGCGAAGTTGTGCAATTGTTCGTTGTGTTATGTTTTCCAAACACAACAGAAACGAATTCGAACAGTTTTCCAAACATCGCACAGACCCATTTGCAGTTATTTCGTTCGCTTTGTGCGAATTTTGTTCTTATTTGTGCGAATGTACAAATTTTGTTCGAATGTGCTAATTTTGTTCAAATTTGAAAATAACAAAGAACAGAACAAAAAACAAGGCCCTGTGCGGTTCTGACGTAGGACGGCTACGGAATGGACGACTAAGGAATGGATGACTGGGTTGACGGGACAGACTACGGGTAGATGGACGACTAGGGATGGATCGGATACTGGAGGGATAAAACAGCCACAGAAATCACACGGTCGGATTCGGACTTTAATACAGATGAAAATCTGGTGGTGCAGCTCCGACCCTTATCGAGGGCAGGAGTATTGTCTTCCCCCACCGCGACGATGCCTAAGCACCGAAATCAATATCCGAATTCGCGTCACGAAGAAACACTCGAGAAAGAGAGAGAAGAAGTGGAAAATCCAAACCAAATCTAATTCTGACGGCGGTGGAAACTTCTCGAGAAAACACTTGACGGAGAACACTTTCGACACCAAAGAGTTCAGGCGTACCTCGGCACCGTAGTGCATGAAGAGATGCGGGAAATTCCGATCGTGACGAGGCTGGGCGAGTCCGGGTGTTGAGCGGCCCACTAGACGAAGGGGTCTAGGTGTTCCAGGCGTTGAACGGCCCTGGTAGTGAGTTGATGTCGTGGTGAGGTTCTGACGGAGGGCGAGGCGGGCGGACGGGTACAGCCAAAGGAGCGAGTACGGCTCTGGCAGGGGCAGCCTGGACGGCCTTGGGCGGCCATAACTGGGGCGGCCTGGGCGGCCTTGGGCAGCCCTAGCAGGGGCGGCCTGGGCGTGGCCTTGGGCGGCCTGGCAGGGGCAGCCTGGGGCGGCCTTGGGCGGCCCTGGACCGAGGACTGTTGAACCGGAGCAAGCCGGGCTAGACGTTGCACCAGACCGAGGACCGTTGAACCGGAGCAAGCCGGGCTAGACGTTGCACCAAACCGAGGACAGTTGAACCAGAACAAGTCGGGCTAGACATCGCACCAGACCAAGGAGATTTGAACCAGAGCTATCCGGGCTAGACGTCGCACCGGACCGAGGACCGTTGAACCGAAGCAAACCAGGATAGACGTTGCACCGGACCGAGGACCGTTGAACTGGAGCAAGCCGGGATAGACGTTGCACCAGACTGAGGACCGTTGAACTGGATCAAACCGGGATAGGCGTTGCACCGGTCCGAGGACTGTTGAACCGTAGCAAGCCGGGATAGGCGTTGCACTGGACCGAGGACCGTTGAACCGTAGCAAGCTGGGATAGACGTTGCACCGGACCAAGGACTGTTGAACTGGAGCAAGTCGGGATAGACGTTGCACCGGACCAAGGACCGATCATATTTAAATTATTATTTATTTAATTCCAGACTGAGGATCCCTGCTCACGCTCCTGCTCATGCTTGATGGCTCCCCGTAGTGTTGGGTTGTGTGGACTTGGTTGACTATTTCAATTGATTTTGGTGGCGGAAAAAAGTATAAACCATCCCATCTTATGTGGAATAGATTCTGCTACATTGTGGTGTTTTCGATGAGTTTCTTTGAGCCGTTCACGTGTGTGGCTTCGAGAAGTAACTACATGATTTTTTTCTGACCGTGGTATTTCCTCTTGTTTTTCTTGAGCCCATTTTGAAAAGTTTACAGATATTCTCAGCATACAGTCACAATAGAAGAAAGATGTTTTTTTTAGAGGGTCAGAAGAAAGAGGAAGGCCACCTTGGCCTAGTTTGCAATGGCTCGTGAGAAAGGGTGACCCTTGTTTATACTCTTTTGGACACTTTTCATAAAAGCTCTATGCTGGAATGTATTCACTAGAGTCTAAAAGTCTTAGGGGTTCAACACTTTATGCCCATGTATCAATCTAGTTAATAGTTTTAATGTCCCAATAATCTATATCAACCAGGATTATTAATTATCTCTATCGACTTATTGATCAATTAATTAAGCTTTATTTAACTCACATCATAGTTTAATTGACAGTCCTTGGGGTTCCAAGCTAAACCTTGTGCTCAAGAAGTTACATAGGAGTACATCAACCCTCTCATGTATAATCCATCATATGTGAGACTTCTAAATGATTGAGGGTATGGTTGACTATCAAACTATACTTTGCTAGTCTAGTCAGTTGCATTAATCATTGGTTAACTCTAGTATTTCCACAAGCTTGTCCAAGTAATTAAAGTCATCTTCGTCTTTCAATCAATCTCCTCTCAAAACATGACAAACAATCCCATATTCAACACCCAATTACTTTTGTGGACTTCTTATCATATCAAAGTAAAGAAAATTTTAAATCATGTGGTTAGGGATTCGTAAGCTATATTTAAAACACAATAGTCTGTCCAAAAGTTGTCTGCAGTATCTAAAGTCTTAGGAACAATTACAGGACTATGATATAAATTAACTTTAGGGGTAGTCATACGACTATGATAGTCAATTATAATATCTTTTAGGGGTAGTCATACGAATTAATTTATGGACGCTTTCCAAATTGAGCACTCACTAAGATCTCTACACTAATGGCCAGAAGATCAGCTATACCTAAGATATATGTAAGATTTCATGGTAATATTTTATCATAATACTCTGATGTTCACCTCAAATATCCTTATGAAAGAACTATTTGTAAGAATACATTTGCTAAGAATAGTGCTAATAATTAGTATTCTTTAGACAGACTATGCATATGACTACTGCTTTCTATAATATGATCTCATCATAATTCACTTGCTCATTGTATTTATAAAAATCATTATCAAATGATTATTTCAATGAACTTAAATGCGGCAAATGTGATTTCCATAAAGATCACATAGTATCCATCACATAGATCACCTCCCTACTCCGCACTACTGGCCAACCTGTCGTTGTTCTCCCTTTTTGTTTGTGTGATGCATCAACTTATATAACATCTTTAACCTTCTTAGGTAAGTGACAAATAGTTGTCTGACACTTGATTGATAAAACATTAATTTGTAGGTTGATACCACAAATTATATATTTCATGTTTAAATGTGTTCAAATTATTATGTATGTGTATTATCAAGACAAAATTGATTAAATTAATTTTCAGGGTAATATTCTATTGTTTATATATTTGTAGTATTTTATAGACTTTTGACACCATACTCACAAACAAATCAATTTTCTATGTTGGAATATATATATTTAGAATTTTATGGCATTAAATCAATTTAAATTTATTATACGTCAGAATTTATTTCTTCAAAAAAAATTAAAAATCATTTTTTGGGAACTATTTATGTTTTTGTGTCTTTTTTGCCACCTGCCACATAGTACCATTCAATTTTATCAAATGGCAACCAGTTACGTTTTTTGGATACATTTATCCATTTATTATTGAACTTGCTTCGTACATTTTTAGACATTTACAAGAAGCAAATTGAAAGATCTATCATGTGTGCATCTTGGTGTCTTCTTGGTGTCTTCTTGGTGTCTTGGGGTGATTGTGGAGAAGCAACAGAGAAGTTGAGGAGCTTATCTGCATTTAGAAATGACGATGGTCCCAGCAAAAGCTAAGGACCTAGGGTAAGTATCATTGTCTTGCATTGTTCCATCTTTATCATCACTCCAAGGTTAGATCCATCGTCCCTACCTTCATCACATCAGTTCCAGCATCTCCACCTTTAAATCCTTCCATTTCATTTTATTTCATTTCCCCTTTTCTCTATATGCTAACCTTCTTATCCCATCACCTTTAGTCCAATTTATCTTTCTTATTCCTACTTCTCATTCTTTCTCACAGATCACCATCTACTATCTTATTGTTCATTGTAATATTAGGAATATCTCTATAAATATTATGTACAACCTTCCTACATACAGTTTCCCTCTTTTTTCTATGTCTTATTTTATAAGTGCCATGTCTCACCCCTTAAATCACCACTTAAACAATGTTAAGCCCCTTATCATTGTTACCCATGCAGACAATCCTTATCAGGAATTAGTCATATTTTAATTCAGTAATTTTTTTATAAATTTTATTGGCTAAACTCAAAAACCAACAGTACCAGAATTAAAAACCATAATTTTGAGTTTACTACTTACCATGCATGGTGATGCACAATTTGATATGTCCGTGCACCATTTGAGCTTTTAGGTCAATTAATAATGGTGAGTATTTCTTTATGGGAATTGTGTAATCAATAATTATAAATTAATATTAAAATAAATAACTTCAAAAAAACTTTTCTTCCATTTTGCTTCATTGTCATTAAATTCAAATTACGTTTCTAATTTGGTGATGGATTAAAAAATGAATTATCAGACATAAATACCATAATGCATTTTGTATTTTACGATATATAGTATCTCATGATTAAGATGTAATCAGCTATTAAATTTATTCGGGTATTATTTTAATCTATTCCATTTATTATATGATTTTAATGTTTATGTCGTACAAAAATCTATGGCACTTTTTGAAACTCTTGATTCTAATGGTTTATTATTATATTTGAATAAATAATTATTCTTTCAGATGTATATTTAATGTAGTGACTAGTATTTGTAATGTGCTTTTATAAACTATTTAAATAGCAAGTTGGAAAGATATAGTGCCTCTAATCCTAATTGATATTGATTTGGTGGTCCCTTGATCAGGTTGCCAGGTTGGCTGACATACTCTGTTGATTACAACATAGACATGGTTAATCTTGAATGACATCAAACTTTCCTAAGCTAAATGGGAGATCTCTAGCCTCACTTGATCCCATGTGCAGAAATCCTTTTTAATTTTTCCTCAATACGCAGCAGCAAAAAATATTTGTGCATGATATAATTTTTTTTTTAATTATAAAAATTGTAAAATCTACAAATTTAATAAATTATAGGAATAACAAGCACATGACTATGATTTCATGACAGTCATATGCAATAGATTTTTTGAGAGTTGATAAACACATGAAAGATGGTCGTTCTTCTCACAATAAAGTACATAGGGCATAATCTTTTAAGGTTTTAGAATGAATTATGTTGTTCAATAGAGTCAAGTAACTATTTATTTTCTAATTTTTTGTAAATGTTTCAGATACCATTCTACATTTTGCAAGTACTTTAACAACTTTGGAAATTTCAATATTTATTTAAAAAAACATGATAATCCATTGGTTAAACATGGCTAGAAGCTAAATAATATTGTTACTAGAAGAATAAATTTGGGAAAGTCTCCTATAAAAGGTTTTTTCCTTTGATTATATCTGTCGTTTCCCCACTACCAATTAGGAGACCAAACTATTTCAACATCATAGTTGCATTAAATTGAATAAAACGCATATGTAAGGGAGAGGATAATTGTTCAAATCAAAGGGGATATTTGAATTAACGAAGAGATCCAACTGTCTCAAACCCAAAGGAAATGAACCTCGAAATCCTATAAAGGATTGGGTAAAGAGTTGGACCTTTATTTTGGTTTAGTGCCAAGATGTCCAAAGAGACTACACTAGATGCTAAAATTTAAGCCACAATGAGGTGTCTGGAACTGAGGAAGGGGATCTTAATCACTACATCAAGAAAACCCTGGTAAATGCTCTCTTGAAGGCTGGGGATGTAGCAGTGCTAAAAACGTTATCTATCTCATTATTGTTATGAGAGAGCAGTTAGATTGGCCATGGAAAAAGAAGAATGAAAAAAAAAACTAATAATTGAGGTAAAAAAGAGAACAACCACCCAGTATACACACACATACACTTATATGTATATTTATTTTTTACAAAAAGATTGCCCCATGGGAGAGATGGGAGAGTGTGATGTAGGTGCTTCATGAAACTTGTTGAACAATAGTCACTGCCCCATGGTTTAGCATTCTTTCATATCGTCTTTCTCTCTAGGGGTTTTTCCAGTTGCATTAATAAAAATGTATATGTGTATACATATATATGAGGATTTATAATCAGTCACATATATATGCGTAAATGTGAGTGATTATTTAATTTCAGCAATAACTTCAACTATGCGGATTTTTTTGTTTCAGTCAGGCTCTTCTAAAAAATAATCAATCGGCCAGAGAGCGCTCCTCTATTGACCAGATCCTCAGTTCAGAGATCTTCGTGTCAACATGTTATGAGTCTCTCGGTTTCATTACTTATGTGTATAATGAGTCATTGTTATTCCTTTTTCTTCATTATCATCATTTTTGTGAGAATCCAAGAAATCATTGATAAAATGGGGGATGGATGACAGGACCAAGACATTTCTGTTATAAGTCATCAGTAATCTTTCTGAGATGACGAATGCCTGATGACAGAAAATGGATGGAAAGTACAAAAAGACAACAGAGAAGGAAATAGATCAATCTGAATGGAGAGAGAGATAGAGAGACAGATAGAGAGAGACAGAGAGAGATATATAAATTACAAGAAGGTGATCAAAGGGATGACTGCTGATGGAATGGTTACCGTGACAAAATGCAGATGGATGACGATCGAGATGAAACGTTGACAAATGAACGGATAGCTGTTCAGTCCCGTGTCGTCTATCCTTGACCGAATTCTCTCACTATTCTATCGCTTCTGATCTTATCATGACATCATATTGGCACTAATTTCTAGAGCTAGAAAAAGATCTAAAAAGATCTACTAATCATAAAGGAAGGATCACCGATATCGGGTGACCTTCATCCTTTTTCTTAAAAAAAAAATCAACTACGAAGAAGATTTACTTCATAAAAAATATATCATACATGTATCTGGTTAAGAGTTTAGTGACATCCTGCATCATGTTTAATAAAACAATCAAGGTATTGGCTCCCTCTATCCCTCAAAAAATAAGATTTCAGCTACCTCTGGCAGAGAAAGAGGGAGACAATTTCAAAAGCAACTTACAAGTTCTAGGCCTTACGACGGAGATGCTTGGCCCGTTCTACCTGGTACCGTCTTATCTCCTTGAGAGCTGCCAAAACTACATGGAGAGACACCGGCGCAAAGAAGGGCTGACAAGACAATTGATTTGTTTAAGAGAATCGTCATGGTTTCATACAAAGCTCATACAAGAATTGATGTGTCACAGTGGAATTCAAGAGAGAGTTAAAAATCAAAGCCATTTTGTCTGAAACATAAGGAAGATTTACTTTTGGACAGGAATGAAGAATAGATAATGTTTGCAAAAAAAGGAAAAGGATAAACAAAGATTTTATTGGAAACACTTTGAAAATGGGTTTTGAAAGGCAAGCTATGTTTTCAGTTCAAGGAGCAATATAAAAAGGTAGAGGAAGCAAAGGGGACATCAGAAGAACATTGTTTTGACACAGGGTGCTTCAAAAAATGAAATATGAAGGGAAAGAAAAGAAGAAAAAAGGAAAAAAAAACTGAAGATTTTCTTTCCTAATATTTTGAATCAGTGTATCAAAAAGTACACTTTATTTCAGATAGGAGAGATAATTAGAAAAATAAGGAGTAACTGAAAATGTAAGAGTTTAGGAGAAACTGTTGGAAACGGTGTGTTTTGAGAAACTGAAACAGAAAGATCCAGAAAGATTTACAATGTATATGTGGATGAATAGAGATATAGATTGGATGGGTTACCATGAATATGATAACGAAATGGTTATTTTCTAGAAAAATATATGATGAAAAGTAGAAATGTTGATTGCATGGATGACCATGTACACGGTGAAAAATAGACAGATAGATCGCATGGATTACCATATATATGGCAAAATAATGCTCCAGAGAGGAGTAGCTGATGGACATGATGGAGGGGTGGAAGAAGGCGTCTTCGGCCAACTCTCTTGCTCTCTTGGAGGAAGCTGAAACAGAGCCCGGAGAGGTAACGACAGAGATGAATCTTCTAGTAAATGTTTTTCAAACTAAATATGTTGATGAGGTAGACAAATATTGTTCATTTTTGAATGAACAGATGAGAGAAAGGAGGAGACGGGACGACTGGATGAGCCCCCCACCCAAGGAGCTCAAAATTGACCACAAAATGGCACACTTGATATGAGTGTTTCATCTGACTTCATAGGCATAAAATCTTGTACATTTTCATAAATACCCTACTAAAATAGGAATTAACGATTCTAGCCTGAGATATGACAGACTCTTACCCGCAGATGCACCATATAATCCTGTGGAGGCATTCTCCCGGGCCGAACCGGCCTCTTCGAGGGAAAGGCTTACCTGCAAAAGAATACAGGACACAGTAGTTGTTAGAAAGAGAGAGAGAATCTATTCTTTTGTTATTTCTTTTATGGAATATAAGGAGAACGATGGAGAGGAGGAGAGATGAAAATATTTTTCATATTTCTATTTATTCCATGGAATAGGGAGGATGGCTGGGAAGGGGAGGGGGGAGAGAGAGAGAGAATGAGAAACTAGGAGACAGAGAACAAGGCAGTATGAAAGAGGAGAGAGAGAGGGGAAGACAGAAGGAGATGGCAGAGAGAATGAGAAACTGGGAGACACAGAGCAAGGCAGTATGAAAGAAGAGAGAGAGAGGGGAAGACAGACGGAGATGGCAGAGAGAATGAGAAACTTGGAGACAGAGAGCATGGCAGTATGAAAGAGGAGAGAGAGAGAGGGGAAGACAGAAGGAGATGGCAGAGAGAATGAGAAACTGGGAGACAGAGAGCATGGCAGTATGAAAGAGGAGAGAGAGAGAGGGGAAGACAGAAGGAGATGGCAGAGAGAATGAGAAACTGGGAGACAGAGAGCATGGTAGTCTGGAAGAAGGGGGGGGGGGGAAGATAGAAGGAGATGACAGGGAGAATGAGAAGTCGGGAGAGAGAGAAAGAGAAGAAGAGAGAGTCAGAAAGGGGAGAGAGAGAGAGAGTAAGAAAATGAAAAAGAGTGAGAGAGGCCAAAAGGGAATGCCAGACAGAAAGAAAGAGATGGAGGAAGACACAAGGGAATGAGAGAGAAAGAGAAGAACAGAGAATGAGAATTAGGGAGAGAAAGCGAGACAAAATAATGAAATAGTGCACAGCGATCATGGAAAATAGGGAGAGCGCAAGAGAGAGGGAAAGTGGGACGGAATCAAAGAGATGTAGGCAGGAAGACAGAATGAACGTGGGGAGAGTGTGTGTGTGTGTTTGTGTGTGTGTGTGTGTGTGAGAGAGAGAGAGAGAGAGCAGCATCAGACCTGTCTCCCAATTTCTTCCATGACAATCATCCTGGGGAGAGACTGGACCTGGAATACAATATTCATTTTGTATGAGAAAAATAATAAGGGCAGATTTAGAACAAGAAGGCATTTACAGAGAGTACCAATTTGGAAAGGGATTCGAGAGTGGTGGCGCAAGAGAACAGATTGAAACAAGCATGTTGCCTGAACAAAAAGTCCAACTCCCTGCCGAAGAAAAAGAAGAAACAATTAAACGAAATCGAGGCACTGGAAATTTCAAACAGATATTATCATCTGTAAAATTCTTGCAGAGATGCTTTGTAGATGGGGAAAGAATTTGGAACTAAGTGATCGAGTAATTTCATTCCGTGCTATAGATGGAATGTTTTCACAATTTAAAGATCACATTAACATCTTTTATGGAATATGTTAAAAATTTTAGATAATAAGACTGATTTTAACATGTATTTGACTATCCTCAGAAAAAAAATTAAAGGTAAAATGCTCAGAAATATGTACATTTATTGCACAATTTAGAGTGGGAAATCTACTGCGACGAGCACAACATAAAAACAATACTCTGAAATAAATTTTCACGGTAATTTTTTCAAGTCAATATAACAAAAAAATCACGGAGAAGAGTTAGCAGCGGCAAACCATTCAGCAAACCCTTTCTCCCTGGTTAGCAATCGAGAAATGCCAAGGTCAGCTCGGCCACCATCAGATCTGATGCCAAACAGTAGCCGGAACTGGCCCATGAAAACTTGGAAGAGATTCTCAAGATCCTACAAGAAAATACGACAATTATTTAAATTTAAATAGAAGAGTAGAATCTGCATATTGTGTGGTTGGATAATGAGCAGAAGTCTGGGTGGATAGTCTTTTAAGATCATTGCAATCTGAATGCCAAATTCTTCATGAATAAAAAAGCATCTACATAACACCAGAATGATTCTCCCAAACTTCTTTTCTACAAGCTATGTTTATATTTGCCATCGGCATTATTGGCCTTAATTTTACCACTATCGTCGTCATCCATGGGTGGATTGGAAAAATGACAATGACAATGACAACAATGGTAATGATGATGAAATCATCATCATCGACAGTTGGATGATGAGGACAATATTATCACGGTCGTTGATGCTAAACTAGAGTTGGTTAGCATAGACTGATCCATCATTGTCATCCCCAAAGTTTGATGCGGATATCTTCATCCATGTTTGGGTGTGGACAAATGGCAATGACAATAGTGATTTGTCATCAACTGATGGGAGAAAACAAATGATTTGTCATCGTCATCGTTAACACCTAACCCAACTCTATATCTTAAGGGTGTGCAAGGAATGAGATTTAAAAACGGGGAAAATATCAGTCATTGAAAAGTGAGAGATAATTTCCTCACCTTTGAGGTAAATTTGCCAATGAGAGGAGCAGCAGACTTATTTGAGCATGAAGGTGGGTTCCAGACAGCAACGCCACCCCACATCTGTACCATATCTTAATTTCACCAAAAGCACTATCACATGGAATCACATGCAGAAGGGTTCACTTACGGGTGATATAAATCCATTTGTCTTAGATATCTCGCCATTTGGAAGCCGCAGATGAAGTGGGCACTCTGTTGAGGATGGGATGTACCTAAGCGCAAAAAAAATGCAATCAGAGAACTCAAGAACTAATCACACTACAGAAACAAACATTTGATCGACAAGGCAGCAGTCTGATGTGCATCATTAGCTTGAGTTTCAAATTAGATAAAACCAACGCTTTAGTTTCAGAATAATACATTTCACTTTTTCACCAATTTCTCAGCCAGGGAGTAACATTATTGCAACTTCAGCTTTCAGTTAAAGTCAAAATATGTGATTTTCAGATGCAACGGTGCAGAGAAAGTAGCCCTAATGATGACCTGACTCCTGCCTCTCCTTCACATAATTAGTAAATACTGCTTTTTCCTTCACGTCATAAAAATATAAATCATTTGACATTCTGCTCATCTTTTTTTTCTTGGCTCTTCCTCCAAAGACCACTGATATTGTCAAAAATAATGATCTGCTCCTAAAATGTGCCAAGGCAAGCCTCCACAGGCCCCTAATCGGGCTTCTCAACAGCTCCTAATCGGGCCCACTAACAGCTCAGATCGGGCCCGATTCCCAAGGCCAACGGCTAGTTAAACAAGCCATTGGAATCTCCAGGTGAGAGCCGTTGAAGTGGCCAACGGCCACTTTCTGACCTGTATAAAAACCCCCCCTCATAGGGGATATTTTGTATCTTTTTCTTGAATGAATGTTCCTTTTTTTTTATTCCTTCAACTCTCTCTTGTTTCACTCTTGTTACTGATGCTGAGCTCAAGGAAATCAGGCCAATTCGTCAGATATCTTTATAACTAACGATGCCTTAATCAGTGAGATACTCTCTCATCTATTCCCAGAATTTATGAGGAAGTTTGGCCTGTTTTTTTCATTACAAATAATTTTTGGTTTTATTACTCGCATATTAGTTTAGTGGTTTTTTAGTTAAAAATTTGCTCTATTTTTCAGTTCTTCTGTTATTTATTTCCGTTATATTAAAAGGGCAATTCTTAAACAATTCTCTTATCCGCCTGAGAGCTCTTGACATTGAAGAACGAGGGGAAATTCAGGAAGAATTCTTCTGTCATATATATCTTCCTAAATCCTCTTGATGCAATGGAGCGATGGAGGGAGAGAGAGAGAGAGAGAGAGAGAGAGAGAGAGAGAGAGAGATGTGGATTCCACCAATGCCCTCCCTCTCTTAGTCTCCTTCGCAAAACGAACACAATGGCTCGTATCATTGTGGAAATGATCCCAAACATTCATACCACAGAACGATTACAACTGGCAACAGAAATGCAGGGCCTACATATTATTTGTCACTCTTTCTCAGATACTTCAGCGCAAAGCAGTCGATGTAAAATTGACTCTATCCTATTTTAGATACACAGTTCTAGGCTAGACAACTCATATAATTGTTAAAGTAAAACTTGAAAGTGTTATGAGGTCAAAAAAGAATTGGCAGCGGATAAGGAACTTACACGACAAAATGCACAAGTTTTGATCGCCCTGTAGCCCCAGCAGATGTATCTAAATGCCATTCATTCGAATTCACCTGTTATTTTCTGTACATAAGTCAGTAAAATCATTGAAGAAGAAGATAAATTGCTGAACAAAAACCTGACGAATTGCGTTCTAACAGGCAATGGAGATAACTTTATTTTTCCAGGTGAAAATATAGACACCATATTGGTCAAGATTGCATTCTGAAATTTTAAGTCATCTAATGAAATTCATTGATGAAATTCATTATATACAGGTTTTATGATACAGCCTTTTTCCTTCCATCCATATCAACATATTCAGTGATCAAAAGGTTTACCTTCAAGAAAATCTTTTCAGACAGTTCTTAGGAACAAATTATTCAACTTCCAGCATAAATCTTTCTCAAAACAGTCTGCAATGTCAGATGACATCTGTTACGGTTCCTATAAGAATGTATGAAAGGAGAAGAAGGAAAGGGCGGGATGTTAGTGGGCCAGCTGGCACTGAGCTGGCCAACTGACTAACAGATTCTTGAATTAGCTTAGAAAGGAAATAAAGGAAGTAGGGGTTATAAATAAAGGAGGGGCAAGGGAAAGGGGGGAAGGCTTTTGGGACTTCTGGAGCTGGCTATTCTGGGGGAGCGGGAGCTGCATTCGGCGAGAGGCTCTTCCAGGATCGTGGGTGCAGAGGAGATCGGAGGCCCCGGGGGTATTCTATACGACGGAAGCAAGGAGCGTGGAGACAAATTGTGAGTATCTTCTTACTAGAATATTACCATTCGATACAGTATCGTATCAACATCATGAGAGGAGGTGCTTATTTTCACGAAGTTTGAAGAAAAACTTCTGTCAGTCGAGTGATTGGAATGAGAGAGCAAAAGCGGCAGGTTGCCTTTCTTACCAACATTCCCCTTTATTTCAAGTAGCACTCTCCCGTTTTCAATGATTCATCAAACATATTTGAATTATTCACAGATGAAAATCAGCACAAGAGTGGATGGGATGAAACCCATAATATTTAAACTGAAGTCCTCGAAGTGAGGGTTAAAGAACAAAGCTTTGCATTATTCTAAATAAAAGATGGTGCTGATTAGACAAATCAGCGTCACTGAAGGATGAATTCACTAGAACCAAGCAGCATAAAACAAGGAATGTGATTGTAAAAACATACAAAGAATGGAAGATCGTCAGTGCTGAAACTGTAGATTCCCATCTCTTGGTCCCATGAGGATTTGGATGCTTTTGGAGAATGATACAAAACCTGTAAAAATCAAAATTTGAACATAAATAAATGAAACAAAAAGGCAAAGTGCAGAACCTACCCCAATTAGCTGCTCCAAAGTGACTCAAGAAAATACCTGACTTTCCACAGTTATGCTTGCTATAGGGGCCAGAGCCTCCACAACAGGAGCCAGAAACTTATCCTCCACTTGTTGAAAGTCCCTGAAGAAGAATCGTCCGTGCATTATTCATTCTGATATCAAACTTTTGGCCTACTACTCCAGAATAAACTTCAAAATCAATCATACTGAAATTATTCAGAAGGTTACCCATCAACGTAAATCCTACCAGTCATAAACCCAGTCTTCAGGGTTGGCATTCAAGAGACTGAAAGAGAGGACAAGGCTCCCATCAGAACCTACAGGCATGTAGTCTCCTTTTCCCTGACCCGTTTCTTCCACCGTTCCACCATTCATGAACAATTTCACAAAGATATTTCCTAAAATGTCAACGGTATCTTTCTCAGAGACACCACCACTGATCCAAGCATGCCTATACTTTCCCACAACAACTCTTCCATTGCCATAACCTTCGTTCCCCACAATAGCAGTATAAACTCTCCCAACACTTTCTGAAGAGCACAAGCCTCCACGAAGGACCGAATCCAGCCGTTCATCAACCTCATCGTCTTCCCCAATCAACGGAGACGATCCAGCCATGCCACATTTCCAGAGGCACCTCTCACCGTTATCCCCACTACTGAAACAATCATCTCCTGATTCAATGACAATGGACAGGCTGTAATATCCATTGCAGCTTCCACAAGAAGGATCTTGGCGTTCAGAAATTCTCTTCAATTGCTTCAGTATAATCTCCCGCAAATTCTCAGCAGCTGCCTTTCCATTCTGCTGAAAACCAGGCCGAAGAAAAACCACTTGAAATCGACAGGGAAGCGACGGAGGATCAGACTTCAGTTCACTCGCAAGAGATTCCATAGAATTAAACGGAAGAGGCGCTCGATAGATTGCCGTGGACTTGAGCAAGAAAGGCAGACCTGGAAAATAAAAAATCAACAGAAGAGCAACGAATTCAACAAGAAATTGGCATCCGATGAGAAGATTGCAGCGGAATGAACACGAAATTTTCGCAGAAATTGGCTGAGCGCGATTACCGAGGAGGAAGGAGAGGAGTACGGAGAGAGTGAGGAAGAGGCGTTTGGTGCCAGGCTTGGTGTCGATCTCGGAGCTAGGGCTTGCATTGCCATCTCCTTCTTCGCTGGCGATCTCGGAGATCTCCGCCATGGCTTCTTCTTCAAATGAATTCTCCTAGTGAAGGCGTACATATAGCGAGGCTCGGGGGACGGGTGACGGACGACGGAATTAAACGGACGGGAAATGACGGGGCGGGACGGAATGCCGGTCACCGGGACGTGTCAAACTTGCAGTTTCGTTCTGTTTGTTGAAATTTTGGAGGGGAATGACGGATGGCTGTAAATCTAGAGTATAGTGCAGGGACACCGATGGGACGGTTTTTCCGTCCCACGACGAAAAAATCATCCCGTCCGTGAGGTTGGACGAAAACCGGGACCGAAATTTGTCGCGAGACGAACGAACTGGATAGTTTTCGTCCACTCGGAGGAAAAACCCGTCACGTCCAGAGGTCTCCGAATGAAAAAACATCCTGTCCGCGAAGGTTGGACCAAAACCAGGACGGAAATTTGTTCAGAGACAAATAGATGAGACGGTTTTTCTCCACTCAAACGAAAAAACCGTCCCGTCTGGAGGTCTCACACAAAATTCCGTCCGCTACGCATCCCTGGACTGGTTTCGAATGTCGAGTGGGATGATCTTCATCCCGTCCCGTCCATCGTCCAAGACCCGGACGATCCGGAACTATACTAGTGCAGGGACGCGGATGGTACGGTTTTTCATCCTAGGACGAAAAAATCGTCTCGTCTGCAGGGTTGGACAAAAACCGGGACGGAAGTTCGTTCAAAGACGAACATACGGGACAGTTTTCGTCCACTTGGACGAAAAAACCGCCTCGTCTGGAGGTCTCAGACGAAAAAATCGTCCCATCTGCATCCCTGGACTGATTCCGAACTTCGGATGGGACAATCTTTGTCCCGTCCCATCCATCGTCCACGTCCTAGACAATCAGGAACTATACTAGTGCAGGGACGTGGACGGGAAGGTTTTTTCATCCCAGGACGAAAAAATGTCCCCTTTTGCAAGGTTAGATAAAACCAGGACGGAAATATGTCCTGAGACGAACGGACGGGATGGTTTTCGTCCACTCGGACGAAAATACCATCCTGTCCGGAGGTCTTGGACGAAAAAACAGTCCATTGTCCACATCCCGGATGATCTGGAACTATAATCTAGAGTAATCATCAGCATCTGATGATGGAATGGAAGGCATGAAGGCTTTCATTACATAGTTTGTTTGGACGTCAGAATGGATTGATAGTGACGATTAAGGGATGGCAGAAGGGATGTCAGAACAGACGGTAAATCACCGGCACCTGATGATGAAATGGGATGGAACGGAAGGCACGTAAGTGTTTATTCCATTTCCTGTTTCGAGGCCAGGATGGATGACTAATGATGATAAGGGATGGAACAGATGATGTATCGAAGACTTAGCTACAAACCCTGCTAATTGGCAGAACTTTACTAAAAGTAATTTTTGAGTTTTGATTTGATAATATTCACATAATATTCAGGAAACAAATATCCAGTTTCAGTTCATTACCTTACTTTTTGTTTTGTTTTTTAACTAATAATAAATGTAAATTCTGGATACAAATTAACAATTCAATTTTACATATTTGAGAGTAAATATAATTTTGATAATTATCTTAATCAGCATCAGAAATATTTATCTTTTTTTTATTCCTGGAAGTGCCTTATTTAGAGTTTTTAAAAAGCTTACTCATGGAATTCAAGCATAAAACTGATAAGGAGTAATTTTTTTCTTCAAAATGCATTTCTTAATCCAGCTATAGTGTCGTACCAAGATTCTTCTATCTATTGAAATAATATATAATGAAAAAAGAGGGTTATATTCTCCTTCTCTCTTCATCACTCTCTATGTATGGTTGTCTCTATTTCTTTGTTTACATCTATCGATGAGACTATGAGCTTGTTGTTTCCTTGGTAGTCTGAGTTCAATTCATAAAAATTATATTCTACACTTCTGTTTTTGCTTTTTCTATAAAGGTGGTTGAGGGCCAGATTATTGTGGGCCTACATCAATTCTTTTATCAAAATTAATCACAACATTCCAGTAAATACATCCGAATGTCAACAAATTACAAAATTATTTACAAAATGTGAGAACAGTTCTTTTGTATATATTTTCTTCAAATAAGAAAAATTACTAAGTATAACTTTTAGTTATATTATTATCAAGAGTAGATATTATTCTTCCAGGTTTGACGTGCACTGCTTAATATTTCCTTCGCCTTGGTGGTCTGCCCCCACTGTGTCAGCTTACGTGCCTCTATCATATATATGATCATCTTACTCTTACTCTTAGCCTAAACACAAACGGGAAATATAAATTAAACACTTTTGATGCCTCCATTGTGATAAATAAAAACACACTGTTTTCCAAAATACTTTTAAATAGACGGTGTATCAATAACATGGTCAATATAGGAAATTCAACACTCACCTATCTAAGCATATCTTTGATATTATCCTCATTTTTCTTGGTCTTAGTGGTCCCCGTTGGCTTTGATATAAAGATAATGCACTTCTGATGCATTGACAATCTAAGATCTTACACTTCCCCATTGCATTGTGAAATTCATTCGCTTGTTTCACTGAAATTATGAAAGTTAGCAACCTCCCAATGAGATAGAGAGAATGTCATGTGCCAGACATTTTTTTATCTTAAAGATGGCAGGAACAAAGTTTCATCATGGATAAAAAATTATTAGGGAGAATTTCTTCTCTTTGAGATTTTTTTGGAAATATTGGACCTCTTTTTCAATATTCTTATGGATGCCATCTGAAGTTGGATACATCCAACAAGTTTCAAGTAAGTAATCAATAAACCATGTTCTTTAGGAATGTTTTGCCATTTTCTTTAAAAATGCTGATAAGAATGTAGCGGACTGGACTTTCCATGCCATTTTTCCTAATAATTTTTCAGCCTTAATAATCTCTTGGAATTTTGTTCATTTTCAGAATATAAAATAATTATTAATAAATTTATATGAAATAAGTGCAAGACCGTGTGGGTAAGTATAGTTTGAAATGACAGATTTAGAATAATGCATCAGAAGTGCTTTTTCTACTAATTTGTCTTCCCCTTAATATATAGTACTTTTTCTAAAATAAAAAGGCAAAATATCTAGACATGATAAATAGTTTTTTGTTAGTAGAACATCAACAAATAATGTACTTTTTCCAATTTTTTTTTTTCCTCTAATTTTAAATGATAAAAAAATTAAAAAATTGGGCCCAGATCAGGGTGATAGCATCAGGTGGTAGACTGGGAAACAGGCTATATGATGGACCCTATGTCAGAGTAATCCACGCAGGTCGCAAATCACCCTAGAGGAAACCAGGATTATCCAAAATTTGGCCAACTTTGAGGAATAGAATGGGATGGGATGTAATGGAAATAGTACAAATTTTTTAAGGCAACTAGACAGAGATAAATGGGCTGCAAAATTTGAACATATATGGATGAATTTCAATGAAATTTTACTTGTAGATAATAGAGAGTATTTAAGATTTAGAGCGTGGGAAGTTTGTATTCTAAAGATAAATTGGCAGATGGATAGAAAAATGATGCAAAATGAAAGGAAAAGTGGGAGAACTGAATGGGGATGAAGTGACTCTTGTTTCTTGGGCCCCCACTGCTTCTTAATAAACTTGGATGCTTATACTTCATTAGAGGAAAGGCACTTTTCTCTATAGGAAAAGGATGAGGAAATTGTGAACGAGTGAAAAGACTTATTTCAACTATGTTGAACAAAAAAGAAAATGTTGTCCTATTGGCTAGCTACTGTTAGATCATTCCATGGATGGCTAGATAGAGAGGAAAAATTAATTATTATACACAGGTCATTATCTAAAATGCCCTTCTGTTTTTTTTCTATCCTCTCTCGTAACTATTTATTTTGTGTTTTCTATTGCTTCAATTTGAATATCTAAAGCTCCTTTAAATGAATTCCATAATCCTCTTTATAAAGAAAAGAAAGTGTAAATTGTGGACGTATCTAGGACGTCTCACAACCATCTCACTTCTCACTTCTAACTTCTCCTTTGAAGGCCAAAACCAAAATTCCTCCAATTTAGGATAGTAGCCCAAGCAAATAGTTCTAAAAAACATCAAATGATTTCACCATCATGCACAGTGATTACCCCAACATAAGGCATGAAACCCTACACAATTTAAGGTTGTTTTTGCATCATTTGATTGATCTTACCTTCATTTTTATATGAATTCTCATTTCATGCATAATTTTGCCATTTGGTTAAAACAACACCTATAATATATAACTTCTACATAATTTACATACCCATAAAATCTCATTCAAAGTGCGGTCTACTCCTTTTTATGGACTCAATTCTCTTTCGAGTTGGTGTTGTAGATTTTGCAGGAGTGGTGTAAAATAAAATTAAAATTAAAAATAATTTTGAAGGGTCCAAGAGCTAGCAGTTGCTGATCAAAACATTGACAGTGCTCAAGCATGCTGCAAGCTAGCGAGAGAAGAGAGCTCACGCCTGCCCATAGGTAGTGAGCATTTTCGCATAGGGAGCTGCACACGGGCCGTAGATGGTCCACAAAGAGCCCACAGAAGGCCTGAACAGAGATAACCCGCATGTGCTTGTACGGGAGATGGTATTTTAATTCAAAGGCTATAGTAACATGGCATTTATGTAGCAGGAAATATTTCCAATTCTTCCAATATAGGGTTGTGAACAACAGTCTTCAGCTTCACACTGGATTAGGCTGACAACAAGAGAGGAAGATGGTGGCCCAACAGTTCGTGATCTTAAGAAAATAACAAAGAAGCCATGATCGTACTTCGAGTCCATCCATGATGTCGGACGTCGTCGGGGATGTCGTCCGGTGGACACCGAATATGATGGTTTGGCGCTGATAAGTGATGATGGTATCGAACGTCGACAGTGTCGTCGTCTGACGGATCTAAAACCCTAACGGGTCAATGTAACTACAATGGGATGAATGTCCTACGTGTCGTACATGCAGGCTCCGACTCGAGGGAGGCGCCGAGCTCTATGCTTCGACGGGTCGCCGGGTGGTGGCAACTGTGGCCTCTTGAATCTCGTCAGAGCGACGAAGGCATCTACGGCCCAACGGAATCTATCCGAAGGGCTTGCACGTAACGGACGGTCTCTCAATATCTATGAGTGTCTCGTCCGTACCGGTAAGACACTCAAAAATCTTAGTTCTCGCAATATCTCTCTCACCTACCTAGCCCGATCGCGGTGGAGTCGAGACGACAATATACTGAAAAGAATAATTAAATAAGCAAAGGGAGAGATCGGCGTAGCGCAGGAGCAATACAGGGGAAGGGTTGGAGGAGTGGCAGGTTGGTGCGGATGATTTGGCCCGAATTTGGGCACGCCGGACCCCTAGGTCATCAGGGGAGTCGTGATTGTCGAGTGGTCATGGAGAATTGATCTTCGTCCGGATGGAGGCGCGACGACGGAGCGAGATTGCCGACTTGGGTGGCGCAAGAGTCCGTCGTGAGAAGTCCTACTGCGATGGGAATGATCGAGAGGGGTAATAGCAACGTCGAGGGCTGGCTATTCGCCCCTTGCCGAAATTCCCTCCGAACTTCAACACTCCATCTCCACGCGCGAGGAAAATCGCCACCGACTGTGACGCATGAACCAATCTTGCAAATTCCTGTTGTGCAGGGGGTAGTCGGGGAAGGAATAGGCCACGGTGAGGGTCCGCTCTCACCTTCCTCAGTTCGAATGTCCCCCGATTCTTCAGAAAATTTTCTCCTCCATGCTCTTCTTCTCTCTGAACGAGGGGTGAGACCAAGAAAATCAAACAAAACTCTGATAGAATGAATTCCTGGTCTCAATTTTCTAGGGCGCCCTCTCTTCCATTATAAAGGGGGGAAGAGATGGACCCTTACATGGGCCAAGAAGAGGGGAGTCCATTAGGGGAGCACTTATAAATGGGCTCCCCCAATTACAAACAAAGAAAGAACATAAGGCAACAAAGGGGAAAATGAAGGAAATGGGGAAAAGAGAAGGGAGAGAGACAAGGGGAAAGGGTCAAAGGAAGACCCCTTCCCATTGACGGCAAAACGGTGGGTGGACGAAACATGTCGCAAACGCGAAAAAACACGACGATGCAAAAGGGGAAAATGCAAAAACACGAGAGAGAGAGAGAGAGAGAGAGAGAGAGAGAGAGAGAGAGAGAGAGAGAGAGAGAGAGAGAGAACTGAAAAACAGAAATGATAACTCGAGCTACTTCACCCAGTCTTCAACGTCAAGGGCACGCGTGGGTGACATCGCTGACGATCCTTGATGGCGTGCACCATTAACCCAACTTGAGGCTCATGTCATAACAGACTGATTTAAGTGAAATGATATGATCTTTATCGTGTGATCTACTAAAAGATGTTAATATGGTCTGAGTTATAGCTAATATTTTTATTTTCTTTTCTCTTTTAGGTTGATGATAAGTTGCTGCTGGTAATGCCAACTACGGGGCCACGAAAATGGTGAATCAGAGCATGAAATGCTGATAGGGTGGGGATGCTTTACAGACCTAGTGATGTGCCACAGGGACACACATTAGATAGATGGGTCCATGGCTACGACTTAATCACAGCCATTTGATCCATTCGAGGAAAATCAAACGCTGCGGGTAAACCCATCATTCTCCACCCTAGCAGTCATTCTCATCAGCTGGTCGGGGAAGGCTGGTGGGGGGGGGGGGCATAGGCTAATCCATTTGATTGGGAAATCCGTTAGATCAGGGGCCAGTTAATGGTCCATTGAGAGGGCTTCTCTTAATTTTGATGCCTAATGGGGCATCTCTCGTTGCATGAATCATTGTACTTCTCTTGGCTTAATCTGGATAAAAATCAGTTTATAAAGATATTTTATTAAGTAAACTTCTGTATGATTCAAGGAGAAATGTGATTTCATCATGTTTTCTTAACCCAGCCTATTTGAGACGTTCTATCAAATGCCGTCGGAGTGTCGTTTGAATTATCTGGTTTTACTTTTGATTTTATTATATAAAAATATTAAAAAATATTTATTCAATATATCTACTCATATGAACCATAGTTCTACTATTCTAATATACCCATATAAAATAATATAAATAAATTCTTGCACTCCTCTTAATTAATCGCCTTATTTCTCTCTCTCTCTAACCAATTAGTTAAACACCTTTAAAAATAAATAAAATCTATTATCTCCCTATCTCTCTTACTCTTAAACTCTTATAATATAAAAATAATTTTCTACCTCATTCATGCACATGTAATTAATAATATCTTCCCCCTATCTTACTCCATTATAATAACATAAATAAGTTTCCTTCATCCACTTATTCACTATTATTATTATTATAACTTCTTGTACTCAAATTATAACTAATTTATCTTATTACCGTTAATATCCTCTTTCTTTTTGATAACCCTAACTCAACTATAGATCTATCTTTAAAGGACAGTCATTGTGGAGACGACCTCACTCCAATTACACGTATTTGAGTGAGTTTCTATAATTAAAAATTTTATTTGATTTAGGCAGATTAAATTTTCAATGACACTGAAATGCAAAATTGCATGTGCCTCCATCACACACCACCACTGAATACGTCACTATATCAGCCTCCATCTCTGTCAACCCAACTATACTAGACTCTTACAACTTGCCATTATCGCTCATCGTCGTGTATCTATCACCGCCTCTGTCATAATCATCAATGGTATTTCACTCATCAACTCCACTACATTCTCATCACTGCCATTCATCATTGCCTATTGCTGAATGAGCATTGGCTAAGGTATTTAATTATACTTATTTAGTATTTCTTACTAAAATTCCCTAATTTGTTTTTTAATTTTTAATAAATTTGATTGATCAAGAAAATTATTTTTACTTTTTCAGAACTATTTTAGTTATTTTTTCTAATTTTAGTATTCTAATTGAATTTAATTTATATAAATAGTTTCAAAATTAAAAGACTAGAAATTAATTAAGACTTCCTCCTTGTTGATTTGACCTTACTTTCTCTTTGCTTGTTAGGAAAACTATCAATATTATAATGATGTAAATATCATGTCAATATTTAAGAAATATCAATATACCTGTTTTATCACCTTCTCTTCTTCCTTGTAAAACTATCATTCTACTCTATTATCACTAGTTTATATCTGATAATACTAATACATAACACTATTTTAGCAGATTTCTCTTTAAGATCTTTCTCTTGTATCATCACAGAATTTATTATTTAAATATTTAAATAAGTATAATTATATGAGAATGGTATTTATACATATATCATATTTATTATACTTATCTATACCATCAGTCCTTTCTATCCTGAATCAGATTTACCTCTAATTTCCAGTCATTGTGGATGTGACCTTACTTATCTCTTGACAACCAAGTAAGTAAAGACTCTATAAACATTATTTCATTCAATAAAAATAAAATATAATGATAAATAACACACTATTTTTCTTGGTTATAATCTTAAGTCATTTTTTTCATGATTGAATTTTGCATTACGATGTAGTTTTTCAATAATTCATATTCCATTCTATCTAAGTGTTGAACCCTAGAGCTGTTTTAATGAACAGAAGTCTCTCAGCTTCAAAGTCCATAGTATTCAGTGAACTCTTCCTCCTACTTATATGCTTCTACAAGGGATAATTGATGAAACATGATTAATTAGTTTGCAAAGTCACAAATAATTCTTATTTTGTGTTTGTTCAAATGTGAAAAGATCCTTTTTTCTCTTTTGACTCTTATGTGATTTGGGTCATGAGCCACATGCCATGGCATAGAACTGAGTTCTTTGAAAGATGACTTTGAGGGAGAAAAAAGGAAGTAACTAGTTCTGGTCAATGATTTCATATGTTTCTTAATCAAAATGAATTTATAATGAGTTATGTGTAGAATTAGTTTGTCCTCTATGGCCGACAGTAAATTCTTTTAGCTTTGAATGTTTATGTACATCCCCATATTACTAGCTCCAGCTTTCTAATCCTTATATTGTAACTCCAATAACTCAGAAAAGTCCTCTAGGTTTTTTTAAGGGGTTTTTTTACAAATTCACCAATTTATATGTTGCTTATAATCCAAAAATCACTAATTCTCACATCAGGAGAACTTATGATGTCACCCTTCAAAAATACAAAGAAAATAACATCCAAAATTGGTAACCAATAATGGAAACTGTGACATCTTTAATTTATTTCACGAATACTTATTTTATTTAAAAATAAGTTCATTGAGTAAAAAACTATTCTAGAATTGAAAGAATTATTCATTTATCCATACTCAATTTAAAAGTTGCAGCTAATATATTAATTTTATGATATTTGGCCTTAATAATACTAAAGTGATAGTATTTTATAATTCAAAAGTATTTCATATTTTATAAATAAAATAGCGTGAAAATATGTAGGGGCTGAACATAAGATAGAAATATGTGTAATGAATTTATAATAAATAGTTGATAAAATATATTATAATGAGATATATAATATAATTATAATTTTATAAGTATGGAATTTTTTTTCTAATATTAAATTTAATATATAAAATAATAGGAATTATGCATTTCACTCCTGTTACTTAAATATTGCTATTCTATAAAGTTTAAGGTAAATGAATGAACATAAGATTCACAAGAAGACACGCTGAATCATAAATAGGTTAAATAGAATACACCTTTTTATGAAGATAGTAAATCACCCAATTCAGTATATATCTTTAGTTTGCAATTATTAGGGCATAAGAAACATAATAACCTGATTTTTTTCTTCTCACACATATATATGTTTGAAGTATGATCTCTACTTTAAACATGTATCTGAGAGATACCTATCATAAGATATTCCAGAATAAGATCAAGATATATGGATACCAGAACTAAAAACTAATACTCATATGGTGAGGAAGGTTGATGATATAATCATTTGTGTGGAAACTCTGATGAGAGATAATGGGCGTGGAATCTGAAGAAATACTTTATCCAATTGATCTGTAAAAATTCCTGGATTGTTTACACCTATATGTGAATTAGGCTGATTCAATTCATGCTTGAATAGGTTTTCCTTAGACCTGATACACCAAAGATATTGTGTGGAAGAAAGGTTATGATTTGACTATGATCTATAATTTGATCATGAGATTCATACAGGATTATCTCAGGCACCAAAAAACTTCTACGAAGGAGATTAAGTTGTCAAAACACACCATCCACTCTTCATATAGGAGGAGACAAAATCAAGAACTTCAAATTAAGCCTTTGGCCAAGGTAGTGGATATATCAAATAAAGAGCTCTAAGATCATTGATACACAAAGATGGATTTTACATGCAACAAGATTACAGACGATAGGATCAATGCGATTAATGATGAATTAATTATTACCTTTAAAAAATGTGGAGTACTTGGCACCTCATGTTTTGGAATTAATTTGACCCATCATTATTTACTATAAGCCAATAAAGAGATTCTCATATTATGGAGTCAAAACTATATAGAACATGAGCCAAAATGGTTGTACGCATAAGAATCTTTAGACTTTAGAGTATACACTTAAGTTTCAAGGTTTATTATGAAAAAAAACTGTGCTAAATATAAAATCAAAAAATGCCCTAGCTGAGAAAAACCAAGCATGTTTATCTTATGCAGCCTTATACTTATATTTGTCTTTGAAATACCTACTCTCTTATAGTAGTTAGACTAGTGAAAATATCCTCTTGAATAAAATGTTAGTGTGGATTGATAAGGAGACAATGTGATCCACTATCTTCAAGACCACATGGATATGTCTATAAGTTGAGAAGCTTTGTAACCCAGGAGAAATTATTTGTGCAACAAAATTGTATCAGATTGAACTACAGGTATTGTGATTCCAAAATCATGCATTTTTTAATTTTATTTTTAAACTTATTATCATTTTTTGCTTTTATTTTTATTTTTGTTTTTAAAGTTATTATCCCATCTCTGACTGTATATGGTGGCCTAACCCAACAACCACAGGGATGATCTAATAACTTTTAGGGAAACTAATGTACTCTATACTCGCAAAACCAATCGCTATTATAACATTAGTAGACCTCATAACCCTTATATCCTGTGATGGAAATGTATGTTGCTGGATAGCTAATCAAACATCCATATTTTGTTCAATGTTTCTTGATACAATGTATATGTGATGCTTATAAGGAAGGACATGAATATAGTATTCGATAACATGAATTATGATGGAATCAATACACGCAACATATATTATTATTACTCTTATTCAAAGGATTCTCTAGAAAGACATCAAAAAATTCAGAGACAATTTCACTATCTAGTCTCACACATATGATAAGCATGTCCATTCCTATAGCCATTAGTGTTGAGACAAAATAGATAGTGGATGTTATTTAGGAAAAGATTTCTTTGATTTGATTCATATGAATCCAGAATTGTGATATATCCAAGTGGAAATAAGGTTAATTCATGTCACAGTTGTGTAAGTGGTACTTAAACTTGATATACCATTAGATGTTGGTGGATGGAAAGCTCTGTTTTGACTATGAGCTACTAGTTCTTATTCATGGAATTTTTAAACCACCTTAGCTCATACATAGAAAATATTTCACGATGTTGATTGATGGGCCATGATGGATTTGCCACATTAGTACAAGAGGAGGAAGCTTAAGGAAGATGATACAATGAAATATTTGGCCAAGGCAGTGGCATATTAGAGAATAGTGCAATGATGATTTCTTGAAAAATCAGCATTAACTAGAATGACTAAGGGTTGACATTTGACCATATATTTAGTCATCATAGGAGTGTCTGACAGATGAGAGACTATATATGAGAGTTGCCGATGATATTCATATTTCATGAGAGAGTCACTTTACTCCATGCATCTTTTAGAACATGAGGTGTAGCTTGGCACTGATAACATGCAATTTTATCATGCAAAATCATGGAATTTATAAGAAATTTTCACCTAAAACATTAATATTGCATGTTATCATTATGAAAATATAAGCAATTTCCAAAAAAAGTTGATTTGTTACAATTTTATGAATTTTTAGTTAATTATGCACAATTTTCTGATTTTATTTTTATGGAAAAATAATTTTTAAAGTCAAAATATATTTTCAAATGAATTTATTTCAGTTGAAAATATATTCTTATAATTTTTCTGATTTTTTCACTTTTTTTTAGAATTTTCTGGAATGATTTAGAGCAAGAAATGAAATTTAGTTCATAAAAAAATCATTCTCGGACTTTTTTATTCATCACAGGCGTAAATATCAAATTTTTATTGTTTTAAGGGCACTTTTTTGATTTTTTAAACCGCGAGGGGTTTTTTACAATTTTCCAGGCGATTTCTATGGTTTTTCTTTGATTTTCCGGGGGTACGTGGCGCTTCCGCAGAAGGCCACGTCGCCCTCTACTGTTACAAAGCGGAAAAATTTCGCTTTTTCTTTAAAAAAAAAAAAGAAAAAAAGAAAAAAAATAAACGAGTGACGTGGCGCAACCAGAACGCGCCACGTCACCAGTTACTGTTCATTTTCGGAGAAAATCGGCTATTTTCGAATAAAAAAAAATATTTCTGCCCTCTGTGCATAGCGCGGTGCGCGCCACGCACAGAGGGCCACGTGTCGAGCTCTCGCGCCTTGAGCGCTTTGTACTCACCTCTAGTGTGCAAAGCACACTTATCACTAACCGAAATTTTTCTGTTATGAAGGGGTACGTGGCGCAAATTGGAGGCTTAGCGCTTGAACAAAGGGCCCACCGCGCGGCGAATCAGAGCGCGCCACGTGGATCGGCTAACAACCTGATGAGAGAGAAATTTAAAAATAGGCCTAAATCTTCAAAAAATCATAACTTTTCACCCTGACATCCAAATGACCTGAAATTTTCTGGGTTTGTTTGTAATAATCTTAACCACCTTTCTGAGCCAAGAACACTATAAATTGGGCTCAGAAAGGTGGCGAAATGGAACTTTGATTTGGAGCTCCAATACAATTGGCCTGGAGGACACAGCTTATTTCAACAGTTCAGATCCGGATTGGGGCCTCTCCAAAGTCTTGTAAGTCTTCATACCTCTTCAGATTCGTGATTTCTTGAAGTTCTAACACGCCAAGGCATAGGCGAAAGGTATATGCCCTAGATTCATGAATTTTTAGAGAGAAGCAGAGGATCTTTGGTTAGAAACCAAAAATTCTATCTTAGGAGTTAGATCTAATCATAATTGAACATTTTCTATCAGTTAGATCTGTCATTTTTGACAGATCTGACTGTTTAGACAAAAAATCCCCAAATTTCATGCACTTTCTCTCTCTAGATTAAACTTTCACTTTCTCTCTCTAAAATTCAAAATTCAAGTTTCAATTCTTTAATTCTCATCAATCTGAACTTCCACACAAAATTTCATTCAAAAATTCTCTCATTCAATACCTTAATCCTAAAAATTTCATAAACTCTCTTAATTTTCTCTCTCTTCAAGTCTCTTACATTGAAATTCCACTTAAATTCACTAATTCACTCAGAAATTCTTGCAGACTGCCTCTCTAGGGTTCGACTCCTTACTCATCATTTTACTAAAATCTAAATTGAGAAAGGAATTATAAATTTCATTGCATAAGCCTAATCAAACAACGACAAATTAGCGATTATAAACCGTAAAATTTAGGCTTATCAGGCACCCCACAGGTTAGAAGCTCAACCTATCGATCAGGTTAAATCGATCATTGATTAAAGAATATATATTTTGATACAATAAATTAATTAATTTGGTCAGTAAATATGCAAACAAAGAATTTTATCCTAAAAGACATGCTTAAATATTAGAAATTTTATGAAAAAAAAACTCGTAAAGTATAAATAAGAGAAAGATCAGAAAAAAAATCACATAGGCTAGAATTCTTCACCTTCTAATATTTCTTCTCCCTTCTCTCCTTGGTTGCCCTTCCATTCTGATGTGATCAGAATAGGAAAATGAAAATGATAATATGGTTAATTGAGATGGAGAAGGAAATTCGATGTGTCTAGAGTAGTGTGGATACAAAAAGAGTTTGGACAACTGAATATCTCAACATTTGTTCATTCAGGATCTAAGAAATCATATATCTGATCTGCACAAAGGTGATTTCAACAGCAATTTTAAATATGCACTACAATTTTTTAGTGTCCTTTTTCACATTAATCACACAAGTTTGATGTCAATCAGCCATAGACATTTACGTTTAGGTCCCCATGCAAAATGATCAAATCTGAAAAAAGTTCTTATTTAGAGGTTTGATGTTCTATGTAGATTTGAGTTTGCATATTTAGGGTAGTTCTATATTCTGTGTTTCAAAATCTAGTATCGAGATAAAATCTTGATTTAATCAAGTATGCAGCCAGAATCTATTGTTTCATGAAAATATTATATGATACTAGAAGCAATATTATCATATGGTAAATGACTTTTGTAACATAATGACATGATAATAGATCACTTGACATTTAAATTTCTGTGTAAATTAAGCACAATTTTTTTTCATTGCATCACAAATTAAAATAACAAATTTTAATTTCTAAGGATAAATTCTAAAGCCTGTTTGGATGATCTTAAAAGTGTTTCCATCTGCATCAACCAATTGCACATTACATATTCTGAAATAAAATTTAAATTCATGAAAACTTTCATTACAACTTCACAAAAGGTTTGAGGCATGGATAAACTTCTGAATCTTAAACTGAAGCAGGAAAAACTAATCGACAGGTGAGTACAATGAAATTATAGAGCTGCAGATGTCCATCACCATTTGTTCCCTTCTGAACAACGGTCATACTCCTGAATATCTCGCTTAGTGTTTCTGTGTATTTCAGATCCCTACCCTTAAATCTGGATCACCCTCTGGTATGATTTCTCAGTGTTGAAACGTAGATCTCTCTTCCTCCGCAACTCACACAGAGAATGAAAGAACAGGCTCTCAATCTCCCAGTAACTCACACAGATATGGAAGAGGAACCTCTCACTCTCTTGGCGGCTCACAGAGAAAAAAAGAAAGATCAACAGAGCACACTTTCAGAGAGGAAGCAACCAATGTTTACACACATCATGCCTTCAAAAAAATTCATACATAGTTATATACATTTTCCCAATAACTGTTTATAGAGACAAACTAAGCATGGCCACACACTTGTCCAAGGGCTTGGTCTTCCAAGGACACCCAATCCACCTCTCCTAAAACCCAGTTCTTGCCTCCTCATCTCACTAGAGGCCAGTGATCTACACTGACTTGGTTTATTCCTTGATCCACTCAAAACTAACTCCCTAGATAACTGTCTGAAGATTAAAATAAACCCAACATTCTGGGTATTCTTATTTTACTTCTATCTGACGCTGTTCTTTACAAGTTACGACCTTTGGGGGTTTGAAATTTGTCCCTGTATGTCGTTCAGATTTAGATGGAGAGAGCAATAGAACTTGAAAGAGAACGATAAATGTTTGAGTTATGGAGTGTACGGATAATTATAGGTCAATGGAGAGGAGAGTTCAATAGATTGAAACGTAAAAAACCAGTTGTGTGGAGTAGAGAATGAAAACGAGGGAAGAATATAAAATAGAGCGTAGTGGGGGTGATGTAGAGAGAGAGAGAGAGAGAGAGAGAGAGAGAGAGAGAGAGAGAGACAGAGAGACAGAGAGACAGAGAGAGATCGAAATAATGCAGAAAAAAGAAAGAAGAGAGCAAAGAAGGTCGACGTAGAGAGAGATGAGAGAGATCAAAAAAATGTAGAAAGAGGATGATGTAAGATAGCACAAAAGGATGACGTAGTGAGAGAGATGAGAGAGAGAGGCGAGATAATGTAGAAAGAGGAAGTAAGAGAACAAGGGAGTTTGACATCGAGAGATAGCAAAATATTGTGGAAAAAGGAAGTAAGAGAACAAAGAAGGTTGACTGAGAGAGAGAGAGATGAGAGAGAACAAAATAATGTAGAATGAGTAAAAGAGCGAAGAAGGCAAACATAGAGAGAGAGAGGGAGATGAGAGAAAACAAAATAATGTCGAAAGAAGATGTTAGAGAGCAAAAAAGGTTGACGTAGTGAGAGAGATAGAACAAGATTATGTAGAAAGAGGAAATAAGAGAACAAGGGAGGTTGACGTCGAGAGATGGAGCAAAGAAGGTTGACTTAGAGAGAGAGATGAGAGAGAACAAAAAAATGTCGAAAGAGTAAGAGAGCAAAGAAGGGTAACCTAGAGAGAGAGGGAGATGAGAGAAAACAAAATAATGTCGAAAGAAGATGTTAGAGAGAAAAAAGGTTGGCGTAGTGAGAGAGATGAGAGAAAGATAGAGCAAGATAATGTAGAAAGAGGAAATAAGAGAACAAGGGAGGTTGACGTGGAGAAATAGAGCAAGATAATGTAGAAAGAGGAAGTAAGAGAACAAGGATGGTTGACGTATAGATATAGAGCAAAATAATGTAGAAAGAGGAAGTCGGAGAGCAACGGGGGTGACGTACTGAGGAGACGTGAGAGAGAGAGAGAGAGAGAGAGAGAGAGAGAGAGAGAGAGAGAGAGAGAGAGAGAGAGAGAGAGAGAGAGAGAGAGCGAGAGCGAGAGAGAGAGCGAGAGGGAGAGAGCGAGAGCGAGAGAGAGAGCGAGAGCGAGAGAGAGAGAGAGCGATAGCGAGAGAGAGAGAGAGAGAGAGAGAGAGAGAGAGAGAGAGAGCGAGAGAGAGAGAGTAAGAGAAAGAGAGGGAGAGAGAAAGAGAGAGAGAGAGAAAGAGAGAGAGAGAGAGAGAGAGAGAGAGAGAGAGAGCGAGAGAGAGAGAGTAAGAGAAAGAGAGGGAGAGAGAAAGAGAGAGAGAGAGAGAGCAACGAACTTTCACATCGCGAGAGAGATAAAAAGGGGAGAGGAAACAAAAGTAGAAAGAGGAAGTAAGAAAGCAAGAAGATGGAGGTAATGTGAGAGAAAAGCGGATACAGAGAGAGAAAGAGTGTTTTGACGTGGGCGGAAGTGCACCGGAGTAGAATTGGAGCGAGAAACCGCGGCAGGAGAAGAGAGATTAGCGAGGAGGGTAGAAAATGTCACGACTCCGCAGCAAAGAAAATATCTGGGCAGCCCAATCCGCGAAGAATACGGACCCGGATAAGGTTTCGTCGTTTGATGCCAACCAGCCGCCCAAGGAAATCCACATCTTATCCTTTATCCAACCTATTTCTTTCTCTCTCCTATCCATCTCTCTCTCTCTCTCTTTTCTAGTTCCCTCTTTCTGTGAATTGTCCGGAGCGGACTGACGCCCCGGCACTTCCTTTTCTTTAGGAAACGACTGAAAGCTTCTTGCTTTCAGGGCTCTCTCTCAACTGTTTCTCTCTCTTGCTTTGTTTGCATTCTTCTGCTTCTTCTTCTTCTTCTTCTTCTTCTACTACTACTACTACTACTCTTGGCAGGAGCAGAGATGGGCTTTCTCTCCGAATCTAACGCGTATATCCAGCCCCTTGAGCGAACTCTTCTCCGATCGGGCTTCATCTCCGCCCACCCAGCTCGATCTTAACGGGGGACAACGGCAGCCATTCTCGTCTGTTCAGAAAACGTATAGCCCAATACATTATATTACATATTTGCACTATATTCTTTTCGCATTCCTAATCATCTCTCAATCAGTTTTCGGCAAGTCCGTTGGTGAGTCCCTAGACCCAGAGTCATTTCCTTCTGATTAAACATCCTCATATAGTTGAATACGAGAAAACACAAGCCCGAATTTTCTTTACTTGAATTCAGTGAACACAATTAAGAGTGATAGTTTTACACCTTTTTATGACTAAGTGATATCAAACCCTTTATAGTACCCTCATTAAATATTTTTGGTTGGTGACAGTCTTTTTTTTTTGGTGTTAGATTGGTTGCACCTCGACAACTGTGCTAAAAGCTATAGCTGATAACAAGGGCGCTACTCCCGGGCCATAATTATAAGAAGGCCCGCGGGTGGTGGGGGCTAAAATGGATAACCAGCCGCCAGCGCCGCCCCCTCCACCGCCACAAGCACAGGCGGCGACACCGTACCAGCAAGCCCCATTCCACCACCTCCTCCAGCAGCAGAACCAACAGCTTCAGATGTTCTGGAACTACCAGCGCCAGGAAGTGGCCCATGCTAGTGACTTCAAGAACCACCAGCTCCCCTTAGCTAGAATCAAGAAAATCATGAAGGCAGACGAAGATGTGCGCATGATCTCGGCAGAGGCACCTGTCCTCTTTGCCAAGGCCTGTGAGCTCTTCATCCTTGAGCTCACCATCCGTTCATGGCTCCATGCAGAGGAGAACAAACGACGTACTCTTCAGAAGAATGATGTGGCTGCTGCCATTGCACGTACTGACATATTTGACTTCCTTGTGGATATTGTGCCTAGAGAGGAGATTAAGGATGAGGGAATTGGGCTCATGTCTGGCGGCGGCGGCGTGCCAGCAGGCAGTGCAACTGGAGTGCCTTACTATTACCCCTCAATTGGCCAGGCGGCGCCGCCGGGGATGATGATGGGGCAGCCGGCGCAGACATGGCAGCCAATGTGGCAGCAGGGACTGTCAATGGAAGGGCACTATCCCAGCTTGGACCCCCAAGGGGAGCTTCCCCATCAGCCTCCTCCTCCCCCTGGTTCTCAGTAGGCACATAGACACTGCTAAGAGCCTGTAAAGTTACTGTAATTGATGGGGATCATGAGTCTCACTGCTGACAAACATCTTGTACCCAAGATTTTTAACTTCTGTGATTTCCTATTATCATGAGAAAAAGTACTTGTGGGATGTATTAGAGTTGATGGGGTAGGAGAACATTATCTGGTGTGACAGGATTTCCTAGCTTGCTCCAATGATCTTCAGTGGTTGGAGCAAGCTTGGATTCTTCAGGGAAGATGCTTGTCAATCCCTTCATTGTAACTATTGTAACCCCTGACATGGGGATGTGAGGGAGATCGTTTATCAAATGGCTACATAACATATCAGCATTGTGTATCCTAGACCAATTTAATTACACTTTGATTTTCCATAATTTTGAATATAAAGTAGGGAAGCCTGCTAGAGTTCACACTTGAGTGTGTTTCAAATTATTTCTAGGTGTTTCCAGATTTCTCAACTAAGGGTCTTTGGGGCCTCCAATCTCTATATTTTGGTCTTTTCAACAATACACGTTGAAAGGAAATTTTGAGGCAATAAATGAATAAAATATCCAATTAAAATCAACCCATAAGGACCCATATAAACATAAATTAAAAATTCAAAGATTGGGCTCTTTGGGATGGCTTAAGATAATGACATGGAAATTTTAAAAGTGTTGAACATGTGATCATGTTGCCCATGATTGTAGTTGGTTAAATATTATAATTTAGATTATCACAATGCGTTTTCAGACCCAGCTCACTCTACACTGTACATTAACTGTGATTTTTTGTGATTTTCATCTATCTTTTCCCTTATAGCAGAGATGAAATAAAATAATCTTCACATATATATTAATTGAATTTCACGCTTTTCTCTAGCATTCAAAGTTCATCAAAAGCATAGATCAGAGTCTATGAGGTTTATAAATCAACATTGTACTTTTGTTCATAAGTGCTTAATATCAGCATCAGTTATACAAGTCTGTTATATCATGGCATTAATAAGACTATGATATAAATAACTTCATTGATTTGTATTTGATATTTCGCAACTTTTTTTTAATAAATTAGATCCTAAACTCCTTTCAATATCCTTATTCATTATCTTCTTTGAATATTTTTAAATTATAATTGCATAATATATATTATTGAGCACTAAATGAGTATCATCTCAAATGTTTTCTACTTTTAAATATAAAAAACCCTTAAATTATCTGGATAAATTTTTATATTTTCCAATAGAGTTTAGGCAAAGTTTAAAATCATTTCTACAGAACGTTTCAAATCATCATCAATCATAAATTACAAATCATGACAAACACATAATCTATTTGAATAATTTCCAAAGGTTATGATCAATATGGTTTTTGTAAACATTTAATTTCAATAACACAGAAAACTAGCATCTGAGTTTGGAAAATTATAATTTCTAGTTTCCAATGTTTAGAGATATTATCCATATTGATACAAATTAGATTTTGTATTCTTCTTATTTTTTAGATTAGCATAGATGGATAACCACTTTTTTATTAATTATTTTCATTCATAGTTTTTTAGACATGAAAGGATTTTATTAACCTGGCCTTTTACTAAGATACTTGATAATGATCTAAGTCCATTATAATCTCATTTTCAATCTGAATAAAAGTCAACACTCATGCTGTTTGATTTTTAGTTCCATACTTTATAGTTTTAAAAACATGTTTATGATATATAGAATCCTAGTTACAACATTTTTTTATCTACTTTAAAAAGGAAGATTTTTGAATCTCCTGCATATAATCACTTTAGTTTTCATTTTATTTAATTGCAAATTTTGTCCTCCCTCTTCATAACCAGACCCATTATAACAGTTACTAGATTATTGGTCTATCCTTATGTCTTTCAGAAAAAATATATTGGTATTTTGATTATATGAATACTTTTTTTAACATCATATTCATAAGTATGCTACACACATAAACCTAAAAAACTAGTAGCAATGATTCAGCATTCAGCCCAGAATCTAAATGCGTGTTTTTTTAGAGAATGCATGTCTATCATGAAATAAAATACATAAGATATGAAAAAATATGAGTTATTATGATGCTTTTCGAAATTTGCTAAATTAGAGAAAGGATATGTAGAGACATGCAAATTATGTTACAACAAAATACAGATAACTGATGTTTTTGCCCCCTTATCTCATCCATCTATTTACATGTTGGTTATATGTTATGATTAGTCAACTAAGAGGGGTAGGATGAATTATTTAATTTTTATTTCAACTGTTTAGTTAAGAAACATATATTTTAGAGTTACTAACACAATTTAATATGGGAAATTTATTCCCGAATTTTAAATTTTATTTTATGCCACGTCACATACTCATAATCTCAAATATTTTATTCAATTTAAATTGAAAATTTTTTATTCAAATATATTCATAAAATTTTATTCACCATAATATGGTTATTTTCATGTCCAAAGGAATGGTGATAAAAAAAATATTCCTATTAAAGTTGTGATAAAGGTGATGAGAAGGAATACCTATAAGGTGAGATTTAAAAAAAAGTGGGAACTTGAGAGGTGATAGGGCCAACGTTAATATTTATAGAGAATATAAACATTAATATGAAAAATGAGAAATAAATATATAAAGATTGGAGTGTCAAAATGGTGAAGCAATGAGAATGATAGAGGTAAGTATATTTGTATATGAATGGAAATACAATATGATTGGTGAATGGATATTTGTATATGGAAGGGATTAGGACATGGATAATATTCTGGACTTTATTTTGATGGAATCAATGGATAGATCCAATCTAGTTTCATGTTGATGAAAGAAAACAATTAAAAAGGGGAGGAAGGCAACCATAGGTTCTTATACTCTACCTGGATCTCGGAAACTTTCAAATGGACATGGATGGATATCTATCAAGCTTCCCTAGAAACTTTTGCTCAATCAACCTTGTATATTTTCAGATATCAATTTTTTATGTTGGCATAAACTGGACTATCAATTTTATTTATTTTTATTTCTTCTTTCTAATGTTTTTTCTGCATCAATTTAGAATTTGGTATCTTCATTGTCCCAAAAAATTCTCTCTGAGTGGTCTCCACATTCTTGGTTTTCTTTAATATCCTGTATGTGACCTGAAAAGTCCCTCTACTTCAAAATAAAAAATAATGCATCATTAGTTAATCATTTCATATGTGATGTGCTGATGTGTTTAGGGAACATCATAAGGAAATCTATGCATGCACTTTTATGGATTTACAGAGCATCGATGGAAAATTTGAAATACCAGATTACTTCGTGCTGTCATATCTCTATCTCAAAATAAGATTTACTGCAATTTAAATTACGCTTTTTTCTCATCAGGCCATGTGTCATGATGCATTAAAAAAGGAAACATCATATTATGGTGAGTGTATGATTTCATTGTGATTTTTTATTACATAGTGCCAACTAATCATTGGAAAAACTAATCACTAAGAACCATCCCAATCATACGGATTATGACATGCAGAAGAGAATGATTATTTGAATTAAAAAGTATTAATAACAAAAAAAACCTTAAAATAATTCATAAAATATATTATGACATAAAAAATTAAATCAAAAAGGTGTATATGGCAGAAAATTCTGAAAAATATTATGACTTTAGAATTTTCTTTTGAAACATGATATCATAAAATTCCTTAAAATAAAATTTCCAATAATTTCAAAGAATCATTCCAAAATTATACAAACCATTTTGTATTAATAATCATTTTGATGCATTGAAACATGAATAGTTCACTAGATTGATGTAATCATTAGTGTGTTATCAAATTCGAATTAGATCTCAATTTACACTATATTTCATCTTCTAGAATCCAAAATTATAACTGACTTACTGAATTAATACAGCTATGAGAATAATCATGCCACCACCTTAATGTAAAAATCAGAATCAAAGTATTTCAAATATACTCTTTTGAAGTCCATTCCTGCATATTATTTATCATTATATGTTATCCCAACATTATAAACCTCATTTTATCTCTGTTAAGAGACATTTAAAATAATTTAAATGAAATTTGAAACCTTGAGATTCAAACATATAATTTATTGCTCAAAAGTTTTCCCAAATTCTAATGGATATTTATCTGGAATTTAGATATTATAATATGATGAATTTTTTCATATTTTTTAATTTTTTGAATTTATATAATAATGATGGAGTTTTATAGACCAGTAAAAAAATATAAATAGATAAAACCTAGTGGATCAAGACTAGCTCAAGCATAGCCTACGAAGCACTTGTCGAAGAAAAAATTCAACTTGAAGAAGTCCACCATGAAAACTCCATGAGAACATAAAGGTCTGCATTCCAGTCGTGCATGTACGTTTGAAGCGGATCACAGAATCTGATTTAGTGCATTAATGTACCCACACACTACCATCGATGTCACTACTACATGCTAAATCTATGAGCATAAAGACATGCGCCGGATAAGAAATTATATAAATGTATAAATAGCAAAAGCCAAACTAACAATATGTTTTTCATAGCTAGGATATGATATCATTCTATTGGTTGGAAATTTAATGAGGATACCCTCTTAGTAGATTTTCTATTCTAACTTTTGATGCTAAAAGTAATGCCCAAATAAAAATAACACAACAAGATTAATATTAATAAAGTGCAAGTTCCCATTTCCAATTGCATCTATTTAATTTAATCACAATAATGAGTGATTTTATTTATGTGTTTTACTAAATAAGTATGCAATCATTATAAAAGGATTTAAAAATAAAATAATATACTTAATAAAAAATTTATCATGTTAAGTAAGACAAAATAAGGGTATTATTGTAATTATAATTTTCACTTTTAATTTTTATAAGATTAATGAGTCTGCCATGTGCTACATCCTTAATGTACTAACCTTTCAGAGGACATGGGGACACACTTCACAATCTATAGCATCTTCGCCATGCAAACTAGGCAATAGAACTAAAAATTCCACATCATATATATCATGAACTCTATTGTGAAGTACTAACTTACAGTTTTCAATCAAACTAAAAGCTTTATGAATTCAATCTCATTTATTCTTATTTTAAAATATTAAATGTATGAAATAAACATTTAGTCTTTTTTTAACATTAAATTCAGTAAAAACAAGTTAATAAATTTCCTCTTTCAATTATTGATTGCCTCATATATTCTTGAGATATTTTCATAGTTAATAATGAACTAAATGAATTAAATGCTGGACCGATGTTGATGACTAGTGCACATCCACTCCCGAAGTCTATACTTCACCCTCATTAAGATGATAGGACCAAGACGTGAGGTTATACCAAATCTGAGGGAATGTCACTTGTTGCATTTTCAAAAGAGGAGGCCACGAGAATGGCACCGCCATTTGCCTACACCTGATAGGGCGGTTCGCTCCCAAGTGCCGCCTTATACATGATATCACACGGATATATTTAGCACCAGTACACTTCCTCGGACCGGTGGTCATCGGCGCGCGCAACCATCGGAGTGTCTATATCCGCTTCCAAATGGAAACCGATTTTAGGAAAGTGTGGAGACGTACTACCTGGAATATTAGTGGTTTCATCATGCATACATACCGATAGACGACGGTGTAGACGAGCACCTCACGTGTTCATACCTCACTCTGTCCCAGTGTGGATAGGCTTCCCAGGACTACTGCCCCATCTCTTCATGCCCTCAGCCCTAGAATCCCTTGCCAGCACTATAGGCACATTTATACGTCTTGATAAAGACGTACATCTATTCAACCACCTTGGATATGCGCGACTTTGTGTGGAGATTGATCTACTAGTCCCTATTCATCGCATGATACTTATTAGGAACGGGGACGGGATGATCTACCAGTCCATAATGTACGTGAATCTCCCACAATTCTTTACAAATTGTACACTTTTGGGACATACCATCCACACGTGTCACCAAAAGGCGCTATAGGCCACCTCATCCCCCCAGACGGAGTACCTTCCCCCATTGCCCTATGATGATTATATCGTAGAGGCAAAATCCATTACCCAAGGGCGTCGCCCTAACCAAAGACCGCCACCTATTGCACGGTCCACCCCCACACCACAAGGTGTGTCGATTGTGTCGTCCTCCCTCGCCCAAGGACCTGTATCGGCCAAACTTACTTCAGTTCCACCTACACCTACAACTACACACTAGGTGAAGAAGGGTGCTGATAAGCGCCCCAAAACCCCACCTCGGGCTAGAGATGCCCCATCTACTAGCCACTTATCGGGCAAAGGGAAAGAGGTTAGATCACTTACACCAAGCTCGAATTCATTTGCCCTTTTAGAGGTAGCAGATGAATTTGATACTCGAGGCCATAATGAGGCAGGAGTGACTCACATTAGTGTCCCACATGCTGCTCCAATTTTTTCTTCCCTTAGTTCCTCTCGACCTATATCCTCCGCTCCACACCACCTTGTGGTCATCATGTTGGGTTTTAGAGTCCTAGATCTGGATGAACAAATGGAAATGATTCGTAGTGGAAGACTTGAACGTATCGAACGACATCATTAAAAACATGAAACGATGTAGCTTTCCGCGGATCACATCCATGATTTCTTGGATCCTAGAGTGAGACGAGTCGAGCTGCTCATGTGTGCAGCCTCTAGATGTATCCACGCGATCCTCGGCACGTCGAATCTCCTCCTTCTCATTGACAAGTCCTACTCTACCTCCACTGTTGTTGTTACGCCGTTTCGATCGCATCGGGCATGGAGAGGGGTGTGGGGAGAGTGGAGAAGAAGGGGAAGGCTCATGAACAATTTTGACCTAGGTGAATTTCATTCAGGGCCTTCCCCTATTTATGCTATGGAGGTATTTTTCATAAAAATCTCCAAAACTTAAGTATATCTTCCGACGTCCAAAAGACCATTTGCGTGTAACCCTCTAGGCCCATTTATCAGTCTACTCAACGAATCTAGTGGCCCAATAACCTTTATTGGCTTTCCAAATTAATTAACTATATCATCATATAGATTAATTAATGTCGGATCGATTTAACCCAATCGATAGGTCGAGTCTCCGACACGTGGGGTGCCAAGCTACACTTCGTGTCCTAGAAGATACAAAGAGTGTATCGACTCACTCATGGAACCTGTTCGTCATCAGTTACCGTGTATGTATAATCCCTCGTCTACTTGACACTCCTTGGACGACTTAGGGTATGGTCAACTGTCAAACGCTAATCAGTCATCCAAGTTAGTATTAATGCATTCGAAAATCATTGGAGAACTCTTCTCCGATATTTCATTGCCTTGGCCAAGGGCTTCATCGCATCATCTTCCTTGAGATGTCACCTCTTATATTGAGGGTGGACGATCCCATCTTGGTCACTCAATCGTCTTCATGAACTTCTTGATGTACCCGAAGTAAGACCGTTTAGAATCCCATGATTAGAGACTCGTTGGCCATAGCCAAAGTACAACTGTCCATCGACAAGACATCTTTGGTGTCTCAGGTCTAAGGACCACTTACACAACCATGACGTGAATTAATCTGATTGAAAGTTCGGTATAATACCATCCAAGACATGATTTAGAAGAAGCTTGTGTGTCGTATGCGTACCACACACTCCCAATTGGGGAGTTTCATCTCAGCCAAGTACGTCGAATGGGCTCGTAGAGAGATAAATATCCGTGGCCTTGAGATGGTGGACTGGGCGACATTGGCTAGAGATAGCCAAGATCACACTTTGCCATGTCGGCTGCGGTGAGATTAGTGCCTGGTATGATATATGGCTAGCTAACGTGTCCTTAGCCCGTCATCCACACTTCGAGCCCCATCACCTTTGATTGATCATGGCACAACTGCTCATGGGCAACACGCGCCACCTTTGGGAGCAGCATGGACCCCCCCTTAGACACATTATCCCATGGCCATCATACTATCATCGGGACCACTCATCATCATCCTATTTGGATGCTTACCATTGATGGGTCCTTCTCCTGTCAATCTTCTTGGGAGTATTTCTGTGAGAAATCCCCCAGCCAGCACTAGGGTCACCACATCTAGCATCCAACAATCATCACTCGTGTCTCCTTCCTCTGGAGACTCATCCATCATGGCCTCCTGACTGATGATTGGGTGACTCATATCGGTCACTACCTCAATTCGCATTGCCATTGTTGCCCCGCATCTCCCCAAGCTTAGACTATGGAGCACCTTTTCTTCCATAGTGAGACATCTCTTGACTTTTGGCACCAAATTACACATCATTGGCGCCCCCTATTGTGTACCCTTTTACTCTAACACCGTTAAGAGTATTTTGGCAAGATTTCCTCTTACCAACATGCTCAAAGTGGAGCCCATTCCTTCACGTCGACATAGCTTACTTACTATGGGAGATTTGGAAAGGGAGAAATTCTTCTCGTTTTGTAGGGACCCCCATGAGAGCACTAGATGTCATGCAACGAGTCCAACAGCGAATGCAATACACCCACCATCTCATACCGCCCCTCGCCCGCAGCTCAGCCATCACATGTGATCTCCTTCGCACTTGGGGCATATCGGTGACCTTCGCCCCCATCACCATTCGGCTACACCTTGTCCATTGGCGCACACTGCCAATTGGCATCCTCAAGTTGAATGTGGATGGTGTGGCCAAAGGGAACCCACGACCAGCTGGAGGGGCTGGTATCCTCCACTATCACATGAGTATTCTCTTTGCCTTCTCATCATTATATGGTATCCAAACTAACATAATAACTGAGGCTATGGTGATTCGTGATGGTTTTCTCCTCTGCAAGGCACAAAACCTCCATAATGTCGTCGAGAATCGAACTCATAGGTGTTAGTAAACATGCTCTGTGCATGTACCTTCTCCCTATGGCGGCTGCAGCAATTATGGCAGGACATCATACGGTGCCACCCGCGCTTGATCAGCATCCGTCACCAGTTGCGCGAGGGCAACCAGACTGTGGATGCCCTCGCCAACCATGCGGTGTGCACTCGAACCACTTCTAATCTTTACTCCTAGCAAGAACTCCCTTAGGCAGCTTGTGGTTGTAACCACATTAAGCGCCTTGGCTTGCCGGCTCTTTGCACGTGTTGCACCCTATCGAAGGATAACCCCCGCGACTGGCGTATTGCATGGAGCACTAGAGGTGAGAGCGCTCGCCCTCTCGCCTGACCGATGTACCCGCCATACACCTCAACGATGACACCTGTTGAAGTCGGGACACTCCATGCACCACCACTATTGCGGGGGACTCTACGCAACGCCAGCACGAGCGACCCTCTCTGAGCACCTCCTAAGCACACTCATGTATTTTTTCTTTTCTTACACCATGGGCATGGACGAGTAGGATCTGAGTGTAATTGGCATATTTATGCTCGCTCCATGCCTATAAATGTTGATAAACAATCTATTTCATATATAAAATCCACTAGGTGGCATCTAGGGCACGGATGGATTAATCTACAAGCACAACCGCAGGGTTGGATGTACCCCACACAATGTATTTTGCCAATAAAAAATAGATTAAAAATACATTTATCCTGCTTTCAACTGTGGATTAAGGGCGTTTGGCATTCAGATTATCCATTGAAATATAAAATTTGATTAAATCAAATATATTGCATTCAAATTTCAGACCAAAGTAATTTTCTCAGTATGTTTAGATATTGTGGAGCAGAAACCACAAATGATAAGAAAACTTTTGCATGGGAATTGTACCATCTTTGGCATTAATTGGAAAATAATAATCAGACGATCATGAATATATATATCATACACATTTTAATTCCATGTGACTGATGGTTTTATTTTTCCATGGTGATAAATAAAAAATTAGATTAAGATACTAAATCTTCTCTTGATATTCATCTTTATGAACCCAAAAATCAAGAAACAAATAAGAGACTTTTTATTTATAAATCAGGGAACATGAAAATGACTTATGAGAGACATTTTAAAAGATATTTCACCAGATTCAATGTCCATTTTCAAAAAAAAATCAAAACCTTAAAATTTGGCTTCAGGGAAGAAAGTGATAAATAAAATTCAACATTATAACTGAGAAAAATGTGAAATAACAAATTATCAATAAACAAACTAACATGAAGAGAATAATATTAGAGAAACTCATGTCTTGTCATCCCAAGTCCAAATTTTCATACGATATCATCGTATAAGTTCCTTATGTCCATAAATATACATGTTTCAAGCAAATTGATTGAATATTTTCATCCATGAAGACATCATAGAATAAACAATTAGAATGAAGATTACTATCCATTATCGACATTAAATTCATATAGAATGAAGATTACTAGATTCATATCCAGCCACATTTTTTATTTAAGACTCTACGATCACATCCTTGTTTTATTGTGCCCACATTCATAATATTATTCCTTAAATAAATCTTCATCCAATTCATTTTAACTACACTATTAGCAGTATGGAAGTAAAAACGTGAGTTCAAATATTTTAAATGGAAATACAGAGGGGATGAAAAATATTTGGTCTCATGTGACAGTTTGACTAAATAATCAGGAAATTGCATAGGATACTAATAGCATCACCTTGTATTTTTACATAAAAATATTGATAAAAAGAATATTAGGGCTCGAGACGGTTACTGTACAATATGTTCCTCATAAAATTCGTCAAGATCACAATCGAAATAGTCAAAACCAAAATTTGAACTCACCTTGGGTATGGATGCTATTAGTATCCTATGTATTTAAGCAATATAAGGATAGTCAAAATTAGATAAATCCTTTTCTAAAATGAGCTTTTTTAATCTGGGAATTGGACCATAAATATTGTCACCTTGGTGAGGCAACCAAAGGTTTCCAATTTCAATCATTCTCTCCTATTGACCAATCTATAACAATTTCAGAATTTCAATCATTGTTATTTTTATTATTTTGTCAAGTGAACTTACCTCAGTAGCTGAAGAGAAACCATTAAAAGGTGTAGATTGGATTGAAGAATAACAATCCCCAGTTGTTCCAAAAACCTTTATCATTTTACAATGTTGGACAATATATTAAGAGATTAATATTATTTTTATCTACCCAAATTTATGAGTTATGCTCTCTACAACAAAAATTTGGTAATATTCTGTGTGTTTATGCATGTATCAAATCTGATGTTATTTTTTCATGAGATTGTTTTAGCCATTTTGAACTGAGAACATCTAAATTCTAATTGTGACTAATAAATCTTAAACCCTGTTCCGATGACATATTTTAGACCATCCCAATGTCTCAAATATGTCAGGAAATAATTAACCTCAGTGGACTTTCATCAAGTTTCATCATCCATTATTTGATTCTTTCAAGTATAAGATAATTGCATTTCACACCGCCTGCCGTCAAAGTAACATTAAACTAATTCCACATATATTACGATGAGCTTCAACATCACTTCTGACAGTCTATCTATTGAATGATTTATATATTTAGTTAGGTTCTTTGTTGAGCCCAAAGAACATGTAATTAAAGAAATAAAGAAAAAGGGAATTCCATAAAGAGTTAAAATCAATATACAAACATGCCCAGCGATAAACCTCAAGACATTAAAAAAAATCACTCAATCGTGGCCTCCCCAGCAACAAACAAGAACATATCGAGAGATATAATTCTGTGTAGGAGAAAACATACAGATTTATGATGAAAGATATATTATAGTGTGCCCTGCGATGAACATGAAGACGAGACATGTGGATCAAGGATGAGCTTCACTGAATCTTAGGAATTCCATGAAAGAATAAAAGATATAGAGTTAGTTTGCTTTGGATTAGGAAAAGAACTGGATATAGAATGTATGAACTTTGGTGAAGCTTAACATGGTCAGACGACATACCAGGAATCAAAAATATTTTTTGGTGTGGGGAAAAATGTATGAATGGATATAGAATGTATGGACTCCACTCACTTTCAACATGGCGAGTGACGAGAAAGAAGAAAATCAAAAATAATTATCAGCAAGGGAAACAAAAATTATGGAGAGGTATAGAATAATGATGTATGGATGGTAGGGAACGGCACGCCCGGACGTGACGCCCCAGAGGTGACGGAACGGATGACGATCCGTGACAGACGGTGACGTGATGAAAGTTTTGTCACGTCACCATCCCGTCACACGTCTAGGATTTTAAAAACAATTGTCACGTTCGCGTCACCGTCATGGTTTGCGGCGTCACCCTCACGTTTCCATCACCGGACGGCATCACCGTCTCATGTGACGGGAAAAACAACCATGCAGAGGAGAGAGAATTGGAGGGGCATATCTCCAATTATCTTTGGATGGCATCCTGTTGCTGTGCGCGAATAAATGCAGGGACTTCTCTGTAAAATGCCAAGAAATCGAGTTAGCGACACCACGTGATGAAATCTCAGCCGTTGAAAAGCTTAAATCTAACGATTTTTAAGCTTTTTGTCATTTTTAAAAATCCGTCACGGTCATCCCGTCACGTCACTCGTCCGAGGCTCTACGTCACTGTTGCATTACCGTCACGCCCAGTTTGTCATCCATCACCGTCACCGTCACTGGCCCCTAATTTCGGTACCGTCACCGTCACGTCATCTATCACGTTACCGTCACCACGACATGTGACGTGACGGATGACGGCTGCCGTTCCCTAATTGGATGGATACAAACATTTATGAACTCCACTCCATTTTGATATGTCCCACAACAAATAAGAAAAATGAGTGAAAATTAATATTCACCCGGGAAAAAATGTAAAAATATAAAAAGCAGCAATATTTCCGTACCGATGTTGAGACAAAACTCCTGGTTCTTCATCGCAGAGGCTTTCCGTAGAGATTTCTGTAGACAATCTTGGTTCTATACACGAGAATCATACTCAAGGCCATGGCGACGACGCATAACCCAGACATGATCATGTAGGTGGCGAAGAAGCAGACAGGGCCTTGGCATTTCAGTGCCTGTTCCACCTTCCGATTGGGAATTGAGAGGACCCATTTAAGGAAAGGCAGTGATGAAGGGCTGTGATTGTCCCTGGCCTGTTTCTCAGCCTCGTGATCGTAGATCGAACTGGCGATGATGCCGGAGAACACGAGAGAGCCGGCAGGATTGGCCACAGTGAGGAAGTTGTAAAGAGCTCCAAAGTTCTGTAGCCCGAAAAGCTCGGAGGCGGCGGCCGGGACGATGGCCCAGTGAGCTCCATACCCAATTCCGATGAGAAGAGTGCCCCCGTATAGGGCACCAGGCCAGCCCATGGCAAGGAAGAAGTGACCAACCGCCATGGCTGCCTGAGCTGCTGCCATGGCCACCGGCCTTGGGTATGCGTAATCCCTGCACGCAGCCCATGAATGGATGTTCTAAGAGGTGGACCCGATGTGATGATTATGATAGTGATGATGCTGATGATGATAGTGATGATGACGATGATGATTGGGATGGTAGTTGACTAACCGCAGTTTTTTAATGTATAACTTCAAGATGATCATGAAGGAGATGGCCATTAGCTGAATGGGGGGGGGTGGTAAAGACGGGTGAGTCAGACATTATAACGATGAAGAAGGTATCGAAAGCAGGGGTCATAAAATGGCGACTCAGGCATATGATGATGATGATGATGATGATGTCAGTGGTGGTGGATGTGGTGATGGCCATTAGCTGAATGGGGGGGGGTGGGGGTAAAAACAGGTGAGTCAGACATTATGACGATGAAGAAGGTATCATAAGCAGGGGTTGTAAAATGGCAACTCAGGCATATGATGATGATGATGATGATGATGATCTCGGTGGTGGTGAATGTGGTGATTAGACTTTCAGCACTATCCGAAAGTAAAAAAAAGTGAAAATGGGTAACAGAGACGAGATAATGTCGATGGAGATTGTAATTTACAATCTTATTTTCTATTGTAATCTGTGATCAGGGGGGTGGAAATGATGATGGTGATGGATATCATAAGTAACTAATCGCAATTACAAATGTTATAGAGGTTGGGATATAAATGGGCAACTCAGAATTGATAGTGATGATTGTGATGGAGACGATGATTTTTAGTGGTCGCTGGAAGCAATGGTACAACGGGTATTATGATAATGGTTTGCAATGATAGAGATGATCATGATGATGCAAATGCTAACCAACCAATCATACCTGACAACAATCTCAGAGAAATATCCCCCGCCGACGCGACCCAGAAAGTTCCAGATGCTGATCATGGACACAAAAATATGAGGGTCATCATAACCCAGCGACTCGCTCATCTGACCCAGATTATCAATCACGGTCAACCCGGACCCAGATCCAAGCAGCAGAGACCAGAAAATCAGCCAGAAATCTGCCTTGATAAGCGCCTGCATCAGCGTGAAGTTCTCCCCCCTCCTTGGCCCCCGCCTCCTCTTCACCCTCACGGCCCCCTCCGCAGCCGCATGAAACAACTTCGACTGCAGCTGCTCTATCCTCTTCTTCCTCTCCAGCGCTGGCAGCAAATCGACCTTGTAAACCAAGCAAACAATACTTGAGTTAAAAGAAAATAGAAATTTAATGGTCTTTATATAGACTCAGCAAGAGAGAGAAAGAGGGAGTTAAAGTCCAAAATGGGTCTAACGAGTCTAACGCACCTCTTTGGGCTTCTCCTCCTCCAGCTCACTCAGAAGAATAACAGAGCTCTGTCCTGCCTCAGTCAACAGTGGCTCCTCCTCTTCTCCCCTCTCCGTTGACCAAAAAGTCAACCATAGAGGAACCGCCGCAGGCAGAATCAAGATCAGGAACAGAGCAAGTGTAAGGACCGTGATGACGGCCTGGCTGACGTCGACGAGATCTTCTAGAAGCATCACGCCGAGCAGGTATGCGGCCAGGAGGAGGCAGATGCTGTAGAGGAAGGTGAAGCTGGAGGGGTCGGAGGGGCGGGTTTGCCTGTGGCCACCGACGGGACGGATGACGAACATGAGGGCGATGACGACCATGGTGGGGCCCACGGCGACGGTGAAGATCAAGGCAGCGTGGTCTGGAGTTTGAATCGTGGCAAAGACTTGTGTGAGGATCGCGCCACTTAGGCCGGCAAAGCCCTTGAGAATTCCCACCACTGGGCCCCTGTTCTTGGGGAAGTTCTGCACACTTGAGACCAGCGCTGCGGTGTTGAAGTAGGTCTCCCCGTTGGTCCCCACGAAGATGAGAATCCACATCTGGAGTAAGGTTCATGATCAGAAGCGAAATTAAGAGTTGGTTTTATAGTTCCGGATTGTCCCGGACGTGGACGATGGACAGGACAGGACGAATTTTCGTCCCGAAATTCATCCCGGACGAAAAAAACCTAATTTATATTTTTAATGTATTAATATAAATGTTTCTAAATTTTTTAAGGGAAATACGGAGGAGAGAGAATGCAAATGGACATATGTACAATTAATTCTGAGCCGCTTCAGTTTGTGGGAAAAAATACAGGGACTTTGATGCAAATTGTCATAACGAGGTCATATGGCGAGATCTCAACCGTCGGATGTGAATCCGGCGGTTTTTCGTCCACATCCATCTGTCCATCGTCCGAGACCTCCGGACGGACGGTTTTTTCATCCCACGGGACGAAAACCGTGCCGTCTGGTGTCCCTGGGGCAAATTTTCGTCCTGAAATTCGTCCGTATCTTCGGACGGGACGATTTATTCGTCCCAGGATGAAAAAATCGTCCCGTCCGCGTCCCAGAACTATAGTTGGTTTCCATCGGAAAACTGTTTATGGAGATCATCTTCTCAGAAATGAATGCGAAGAAAAAAATGAAATACCAGGGATCCTGGTTGAAGATTAGACCAGAGGGCAGCGGCGATTATAAGAGTTGATGATGATCAATATTCAATCTCGAACTCTGAGAAATTCTCGGAAAAATTTAATCTTGATTTAATTTTATCTTAAAAACAAATGTTGATTTTGATTGGAAGGCAGTATATGAATTCAATAAGGAATTGCATCTGGTCGGAAGGTCTTGATGGACAGTGAAGCAAATGCAAATAATGGAGTTGATAATGATCAGCGGCAAAATTAGGAGTCGATTTGGATTGGAAGACTGTTTACAGAAGTTATCTTCCCGAATAAGAGAAAAAAATAAGGAACCAACGGTGATGTTGATCAAATAAGAAGCAGAGATGAATGACGGAGCTGAGAAAGATCAAGATTCCAGATCACCGAGGAATCAGCGGGAAATTCGACAAGAACACTGCTTCCAAAGATAATCTTGCCGGAAATGCCGAAGAAAAGAGGAATCAAGACCTATTCTAGACGCGAACGCGAATAAAAAAGGAAATCACGAGCTATTCCGACGAATCAATCGCGAAATTTGGATTCAATATTCAGTGGAATACTGTTTAAGAACCTAATCTTGCCGCGGATCGCATCAAAAACACGATCACGCGATAAATTGAGGAGGAATCGAAGGAGATCTCGACGGAAAACAAGAAGAAATCGCGGAACTTACAGCCCAAAGAGGAAGCTGGGGCGCCCTCCCGGTGACGATGAGCCAGACCCAGCCGTAGCCGACGAAATTCTGCAAGGCGCCGACCAGCAGCGCCCCCCACATTGGCAATATATCGCACAAGCTTCCTGCAAGAAACCCGACGCTATCACCGAGATCCTTGGCCACTCCCAAGCTGGCGATCTCCCGTTGGTTGTAGTTGAGCGCGCTCTTGATCGTCGGCGACATGCTCCCGAACAAGTACCCCAACCCTGCGCAGGATTGTATCCACATACCCGCCACAAGCACCAGCCATCTGTTGTTCACCAGCGACTGGATCTTCCCCATCGATCCGTAATCGATTCCAATTTCGTCTTCGCAGATGCTGAATTTCGCTTGATTTCTGGGGAAGATGATCGCGATGATCTAGGAAGCACTGGAGTGGATGATTCACCTCGAAATCTCAGCCTGGGAATGAACGATTCGCGTTAGACTTTCATATACTCGATTGATTTCTGGAGAAGACGATCGTGATAATCTAGGAAGCACTAGATTGGAAAATTCACCTCGAAATCGCAGCCTGGTTTGAGAAATCCGCCTTACACTTCCCTTTCCTCGCTTGATTTCTGGAGAAGATGCTGAATGAGGAAGCCCTGGATCGAAGAAACTGAAGAGGGAAATCACGCAGAACGATCGTTTCTGAAATTTATCTCGCCGTTGCAGATCCTGATCCGCGGTCGATTGGAAGCCTTGTGTCGAAGAATTCACCTTGGAATTGCAGCCATCGGAGTGTGATTTAATCGATTAACCGAAGGCCAAACTTAAGAAGAACAATCCACCATCAATCGACTCGATTTCTGGAGAAGATAATGATCCAAGTAGCCCTAGATCGAAGAATTCACCACCTCGTAAAGCGAATCCAGCTAGGAACGAAGACGAGAGAGTGATCTTATCGAGAAACTGAAGGCGAGAGAACTCCGGGGGTCCACTCTACACGTGGATCACTCCTCCTGCAACAAAGCGCCAAAACGATGACGCCATTATAGATTCTCGAAGCCCGAAATTTCGCCAGATCGAAGGTGAAATCACCAAATCAAACAGCCACAAGCCGCCGAAACCCTCTCAGAAGGCGGTGCAAGAAGCAAATCGATGACGGCGACGCGGCTGGATCGATTCAATCGCCAAGAAATTGAAGTCCAGGAAGCCAAGATCAACCGTACTTGGATGAAATCCGTCGGTCTCGATCAAGATTGAGCAGATCACGAACCTCAATTGACGTGATAATCGATCGCGCAGGACCGCGAAAATGGATATTCTTCGAACGAAATCGCGCGAAGAACTAAATTTTCGAGCAAGGAACGTGTGATTACCACGGCCGATTACGTTCTGAGAGCGACCAAGAGTCAAATCAACGATCAGTTATATACTCAAACGGCAGCCTTTATATATGTTTGATGTCAGCCAAGAAAGTCCACTTCATAATCACATCAAATTATCAGTCAAAACTGTTTTATTTTCCAATTTGTATTAAATTAGGGTTGGACTTTACGGAAGAAGGATTGGACTGGGCGGAATGGGGAACTGAGATGTAGGTCCTCCATTTGAGGTCCTCCACTTCATAATTTACTAACAGGTAGTAAATTATTAAAATATATAATATATTTTTCAAAAAAATTTAAAAATATTAAATCTAACTTGACGGAGAGGTTTTTATCGAGTTAAGTGTTATCGTGTATTTTAACAATCTTGGGCACCCACTTGATGTAGAGGAGTTCTTCTTTGAAGGTGGGTAGTAAGAAGCAGTGAAAATCTCTCACCGTTCAATGTTTATTCCTTCTCTATTGTGCTGGGAGAAAGATCTAAGAGGGAGATTGAGAGAGGAGAGGGAAAGCAGAGAAGGGAGGCAAAGGGCATTCATTACCAGCTGTTTAAAGCTCGTTATGTGGATATTCAACATAAATTTTCTAATTTGACTTTTATGTTGCCTAGTGAACCTAACTGACCAGACTGAAACTGGTTCAGTCTAGACGGGGACCGAACAAGAACAAACCGAAGCTGGACCACACTTTAGGTAAGTTTAGGTATTTGCTGAAAACACAAACCGGACCAAGACCATCAAACCCAATAAAGAATTGTAGGAAAAAATCTGTTATATTCTTCCTTGGTGAGAAAACATCAATAAAATACACACCCATCTATCAAAGTTTTGTTTCGTTTACTCCAAGTATTAGATCTTTGAATTAGGATTAATACAATATATGTTATAACCAAAAAACTTATCTTTGAAGTATGATTTCATGAGAACAGACAGTGTTAGAAAACAACCATAAAACATAAAACAACGTTTGCCATTAAAAATTGTACAAACTTCATATTTCAACACGATTCTAATGATCTTTTGAGTTTTATGATATGTAATCAAATTTAATTTGATAACTGGGTGTAGTGTTTTTTTATGTAGAAACGGAATATAATTATAATCGCCATGTTTCATCCTCCAGAATTTACTAGTCCTTTTCACTAGTCTTCATAAGATTGATCAGCGTTCACTTCTTTTGATTTTGATTTGATAGTGTCCTAAGAACTCCACCTGTCTCTGGGTCAACCTCACATTTAATGTTTGAGATTAACTTGGATTTTATTTAATATAAAAAAGCATTAAAAAATTGATCTATAAGAAACTTCCAAGAAAATACTTTGGTACCCAATACAGTCCAATCAGTATCACCTATAAAGTGCAGAAAATGCCAAAAGGCTTGTATTTTTTTATTAAATGTTTTCACACCAGCCCATCTTACATTGTGAACAGGAATGGATGTCCTATCTTTAATGCTTTAAAAAATCCAAGCAAATTAAAGAGAGTGAAATCCCACCTAAAATAAAGATCCCAAATCCAGATAAGACGGTGTTTTTAGGCATTGTGCACAAAATCAAATTTGAAATTCTAAACATCATAATAAAAATGTGCCGAAAATGCTATAGTAAAATAAGTTTCTAAAAATGGAAATTATATTTAATTTAAAGATCAAATTAGTGGCCTGCCAACATATTTGAGTTTTGACATATCATTAGACATAAGAGATATGGAACCAAAAATATAAATGTGGATAATAGGGAAATGTATATTACCACAAATACGGTGGGGATGTAATTTATATGATTTACACAAACTATTGAAAGTAAAATCGATTTGTTAAATTTTAGTTTGTTGATTTTATTAATTAAGTCAAATAATTATCTATCTAATATTTAGTTCAGGCAAAATTTGAAGTAATTTTTTGAAAGGAAAAATTCATAATAAAAAAAGAAAAATATGGATGGAAGAGAGTATGTGGTTCCACTAACATGCCAGCCCAATCTGCACGCACAAGTTGTACAACTGCAGCCCATGGGCTACCCCAAGCTGTAGCCCCTTATCATGATGAAGAACAAACCCAATAGTGAACCCATTAGACAAAAATCGGTTTCACTAGGGACCCATTATGCACCAAAAGGAAAGATCAGGATCCTGGCAGGCCTAAGTAAAGATATTATGTAGATTCCAGGGCTTGTGGAATCTATCAGAAGCTATTATGTCACCCAAGAAGATCTTTACATGACAAAATAGAAGGTTTGCACCTATGAAAAGCTGTGGCAAATATATTATGCAGATTTTATACGAAGAAGAACATGTCAAATGATTCTAAGATAGAAAAATCTATTAAAAGATTATGTGGGACTTTAGGTACGTTTATGCATAGCTTGTTAGCTTAAAAAATGATATCCTTCTTGGGCCACCAGTTGCTAATGGGCCTCAAGAAATGGGACTCTAGGCTAAATCAATATAGCATTGGCAATTCAAATGGACAGCTTGATATGTGGTCTCAGCCACGAGATTGCGACAACCCAACCATAAAATTCACAAGGGAGAAGCTCTAGATGAAAGGTGGCTCTTGGATGATGGCAAATACAGACATGATGTTAGTCGAATTTAGTATATGAGATGATTGGTTATTATATGAGATGATTAAGGGACAAGGTTGTGAAATCATGACTAAAGGATGGTGAATGATCAGTAGTGGTGAGTATAATGAACCTATAACAGGCGATAATCATGACATGGTGGGTGATAGTAATTTTGTCTAGATGTGCAAGCATTGACAATCCAGTGTTATGTTGTGGTGGAAAAAGTTTAGGTCTACTTTTAGGCTTAGTAGGGCTATTGAATACTAATAAACCTAGGCCTGCAGGTTTATTAAGATGTACCAGATTAATCTATTAAGATGCATGTTACATGTGACATGTAACGTAAAACTTATCAGATTTATTATAATGGTCCTAATTTAATCATGTTCATCGATAGATAGAGATTCGATCTCGAGGTGATATATCCAATGTGGGTCAAGATGGCACAATAAATTTGTGATATATCCAATGTCAACCATGTATTTTATGATTTTAAAAATTTCTATCTACTCCATGAAGATTGACCTATTATTTGATCATTGCACCAATTATTTGTTAACTATGACCCAGAAGTTCATAAGCATGGTATTCCAAAGAGCCTTACCTTGAATTCAATAGCTAGTTCACGAGAATAGTCCTAGAGGGCTATTTGATCATTAAGACAATCATTTGTCAACTATGACCTAGAAGTTCATAATCATAGTATTCCAAAGTGTCTTACCTTGAATGCAAGAGGAAATCAACATAGATAGTCCTTGAGGGTTATTGAATCATTGGAATAATAAATAAAATAATCCATGAGCCTCAAGGTTCACGTAAAATCATCCATTGAGTGTCAAAATATATACTAAAATATAGATTTTTTAATGAAAAAATTCCCATTAAGTATGAATTAGTGAAAATATTGAATAAAATTCACGTAGGATAAAAATATTTCTGCTATTATCATTTTTTCCTTATCTACTTCGGTTCTGTTTTGTTCCAATGTGATAGTGATGACAAAAAAATAATGGATGAGCAATACTTGTACTCATCAAGTTGAAGGTCGATATTTGACATGACGAGGGTCACATGGATACATCTGGTGGCAGGATACATGAATAGTTGAACCTGTCTCCCGTGAGTAACCCAATAGCTATGGCTCCAATCTGAGCTAAGAGTATTTGACATCACATTTAGCTTATTTTAAAAGTGTCATAATGATTCACTTATGTCTTTTGCTGCACAAGTCATTTAAGGATCATATCAGTCATGACCTTAGATCCCAAAAGCAATATGACACATGTCACCTCTGAGGATTTCCTCACACATCCGTCCTAGCTAATTTGACCAGTTAGTGTTGAATGGTTATCTGTACCTTAATTCTTTCTCGGAGTTGCAAGTCAATAAGGGATTTTAAGACTGCGTAACTCACAACAATAAGGATTCATTAAAGAGTTGACATAATCATTTGTACCTTCTAGAGCATGAGGTGTAGCTTGGTATCTCACTAGCTGAAACTTGACCTATTTATTGGGTTAAGTCTATCCTTGATTATATATTCTATATGTTAGATGTGGATAATTAATTAAGGGTAGAAACTAATGATATTAGGCTTCTAGATTTATTAATGAGACTGGTACATGAGCTTAGAATGTCCAAAGATTTAAGATTTTTTTAATGAAGTATCTCCATTCACATAAAAATATTAGGAAGCCCTGAAAATATTTCACCCATTAAAGTAGTCTTTGGGGGCCACATCCTTCTTCCCTATATAGTCATCTCCGTGTCCGTGAGTGGTATCATGAGAATATTTTACAGGATATCTATGAACTATGTTCAAGAAGTAAATGATCATATATTCGTTGTGTTAAGGATCGTGAGGAACATGTAGAAGCAAGAAATTTTAATATCTGAAAAGGACTCAGTTAGGGAATCAATTTTTTATTGTTTTTCACAAGGTCACTTTATCATCTAAAAACTATCGTTATAATTTATGTTCTGGTTTGTTTTGAATTCTTCAGGCACAAATCATTTTCTATCATAAATCACAACTCTAGAACCCAACACAGTTTTCTATGCTTCAGCATGGAGGTAGATGATCCTATTTGTTCTTCTTATGTTCTTCTCCCTTATTGGTCTGAGGAGATGAAATCCCTATAGATCAGGAAGAGCAACAAGTGAGAGTGAGAGAGTGAATGAGAGGTATGAGTTAGAATGTGTATGTATCTAGAGGATGCCACTTATTCCCTCATATCAATCAAAATAAAGCAACTTGATTTAGCTCAAATGTCGAGTTACTAAACATTTTTAACTTTACCATTATGTTGAAAAGGAAATACAACGAGAATTAAGAATAGTTAAGAAGATGCAAATGAGATATTATAGAAGAAAAAAAAGTGAACTTAAAAACAAAAAAAAATTAAAATTCCCTCCTCATTCCTTTTTGATATAAACTAAAATCCATATCCATGTTTATTATTAAATAATAACTATTTTCTCCCTTTCTTCCACCGGCCATGCTGACCTTCTTTTCCTGTCTCATGTCATAATGATGTTCAGATTTTTTTAAATTATTTTAAATATATAAAATAACTAAATTTGCAAAGAAAATATTTTTAAGTCATAAATATAATTTTAATTTTATATTAATAGTTTACCGATATGTTTGATTTTTCGGATGTTTCTGTGATTTCCTGCCATTCTAGTAATCCACCACACAGATCAGGGAAAGAAAAAATGATAGAAAAGTGAATGTTAGAAGACTCGTAATTGTACAGCTTAAAATAATAATATCAAAAATCGTAATTTGGGCTAAAATTTTGACGGTAGTTTTGTGTTCACACTTATAAAAAGACCCTTATTCTTGTAAAAAGGTTCCCTTGGATTTTGTTCCTAATTATGATTAGCAAAGTGATTTTCTCATTAAAAATCTTATTTGGGATTGTTCTTTCATTCTAAGACTGAAGGACTAAACTAGTGACTTTTAGGTCTTGTGAAGAGATTGTGCTATTGAGCTTGTTGGGCACATGATGATGAGATTAGTGTGATCGTGATACTTTTTGGACTTCCATCTATCTTTATCCTAGGATATTATCATGAATACCGAAGGTTTCCCCATCATGTATTCTGTCACCAAGTCTGCCACTCATGGATGTCTATCCAACTCCATCTATGTCACCACTAATGATGATAAAATTGACATCAATTCCACGCTCCATTGCTCTCCAACATATATCTGCGACAATCTCCTATACAATCCTTGACTTGATGACCTCACTATTAGTTTTCATTTGGCAGTGCGGAAGCATCGGCTAAGGTATTTTAGTGGAATTCATTACTATTTTTTACTATAAAATTCATTATCAGTACCATGTTTTTCCTAAAATTTGCTATTTAGGTTAATAGGAAAATCTCATCATTTTATATTTATTTTCAATTAATTTTCAATAGCTTGATTTTATTTTATTTACAAAATAAATTATAAAATAAAACAAAACCTAACATTTACCCATTCAATACTTGCTGCCTATGGAATGGACCTCAAACCTTAGTTTTATTTGTGCTTGTAATAAAAATAAGAAATATTATTTAATAAATTAAAAGCACCAAATGACATAATGAACCGGAATTTACGGTTCATCACTCATTACATCAGAGGGATTGGATATTGTTTTCTATGTATATGTCCTTAAATATCCATTGCGCTTTTCCCAAAAGTGGATAATCCAACTTGTTTTTGAGACTTCGCTTATCAATCTTTGTAATGTATGCTAAAAAGTTAAATTTGACATCACTACAAATCGACTAGGAAACTTCCTTGATAGACTCGTATGTCTTGAACCGTGTGGTTTTGTCAAGGGTCGAAAGATCCACAATAGTATCATGCTAGTTCACGAGTTAGCACAGTTATTGGACACTCATATTTTGGGTTCGAATGTCATTATCAAACTTCACAGGGAAAAGGCTTTTGATAGGGCGCTTTGGATTCACTGATCCATTCATCGATCTAGTTGATGCTCGTATTAGAGAGAATCACTTTTCTCTCTTGATGGAAGGAAACTACACTTGTTTCTTTATTGCCACACGAGGTCTACGGCAAGGTGATCGTATCTCACCCACCCTTTTCATTTTGATGAAGGAGGTCTTTAACTGATCAGTCACACTAATGATCGCTTAAGGATTCATTCAACTGTATGTTTCAAAAAGGGTTACCTGATCATCTCACATTCTCTATTTGTAGATGATGCTATCCTTTTCCTTAATTAATCTAAAAAATCCATTAAGGGGCTGATGAGTGTACTCAATGCATATGAGTGAGCTTTTGGCCAGCTTGTCAATGACTCAAAGAGTAGCTCTATGGTTGGCCCATCCACCACTATGAAGCCCTCACATATTATCCAACAATATACACGATACTCATGATGATGCATTCTTTTCACCTATCTTGGATGCCCTATCTTTCTCGCCAAGCACAAAATCATTATTGTGATGCCTTGCTGGCCAAGTTGAGAAAGAAACTAGATGGATGGAAACTTTGCTTTATATCCCTTGGATGGAAATTAGATGGATGGAAACTAGATCCAACTAATTCGACATGTCCTCTTGAGCATTCCACTACTTACCCTAGCAACTCACATGTTATCACTCGCTGTTCTTCACTTTGTGGAGTGCCTATACGCGCATTTCCTATGGCAGGGTCACCTTGAGGGATGCCATAGATACCATTGGGTTTATTGGCAGAAAGTATGTTGGCTGATAGAAGGGGGGGGGGTGGGCTAGGTATCATGCATCCTCAAGACGTCCAAGACGTGCTTCAAAAGAAGCTTGTGTGGCGTATGTGAACCACGACTTCCCTGTTGGGGAGCTTCATCTCGTTCAAGTACGATTAGTGGGCTCGTAGGGAGTTTGATATGAAGGGCCACAAAAGGTGGCAGACTTGGCAGCCACATTGGCTAGAGATATCCAATGTGACCTGTTGGTATATCAGCCGAGGCAAGATTAGTGCATGGTATGATACTTGGGTCGCCGACACTCCCTTAGCGCGCCACCCCCATCGACCATCATCGACCATGGTTGACTGTGACACAGTTGCTAATGGGGAACACAACTCCTATGGGAGCAGCATGATCTCCCACTAGATCCCTTATCATAGGGAATGGCTATTGCCATAGGGCCCTCTCGACCAACCTATCCAGACGCTCACAATTGTTAGTCCTCTTGGGACCATTTTTGAGACAGGTTCACTATGCAGATGCCATATGTTGTAACAAGAGAAATCCCATCAATTGTTTGAATTTCTCGCCGATTCGTGTTTTTTTATTTCTTGTTTTAGCATGCTTGTATTTTAATTTTTGTCATGTTGGTTTGTCGTGTCGTGTTATGTTCGTCGTGTGCCATGTGGCGTTGTTTATGTTTCTTAGTTATTTGCTTTGTTGTAAAGGGAGTCCATGTATAAGGGCCCCTTAATGGACCTTAGAATGGGCCCTCTTGTAAGGGCCCATCATGGTCCTATATAAAGGCCACGATGGGCACCAAGACATTTTAAATCTGGACTATGTATTGTGGGTGTTATTTTTGTCCAGGTCTCACAAGGAAGAAGAGAAGGAGGAGAGGAGGAAGAAGAAGAAGAGAGGGAGAAGAAGAAGTTGGCGAAGGGGAAGCTCAAGGAGGACGTTCCAATCCTTGCACTCCTTTCATCCATCTCAGACGTGTGTGCGTCAAGTGACTTCTCCCATCGTCTCGTCACCATGAGGATCCTGCAACTACTGCCATTTTTGGGTCGATCTTGTCGTAAGGATGGTCAGAGAGCGTTAAATAGTGATTGGTGGAATTCCTACTGCCTCTCTGAATGCCACGATACCGCTCCCCATCGGGTTCTAATTTCTCTTCACATGTCGGCATAGTGTCATTCGAACTCTGAATGTCATGGGGTACTTGTACTAGGGTCAATAGGTGTTTGGGCATTCTTGGACTCCGCCATCTCATAGTTGCGATCGATCAACCCTGTGGCTCTCGTTGGTGCCCAGTTGCAAATGACCCTCAGTGGTCATCGTGACCACACCGGTCATGCTCTTCACGCATGATTCACCGCATGGATCCACTATAAACAACCGACCACACTAGTTGTGCACTCAATCATCGCGGTGCACCACTCAACCGTGCGGACACCCCAACCTAGCCATGCAATAGCACCTGTGGCAGTCGTGCTAAGCACCCTAGGTACGCCATCAGCTTCACAGCCCACCGCGTTGGCCGCACTATTGAGCCGCACAACCTTGCTGGTCCATCGCATAGTTAAACCTCACAGTCATACCACTAAGACACACAAACGTGCAGGTCCCACGGACCTGTTAGGTTCTAGAGGCCTTGATGTGGATGAATAAATCAAACTATTCCGTAACGAAAGACTTGAATGGAATCGAATGGCATCATTTAAACCATGCAACGAAGTACCTTTAAATGGATCACATCTGTGATATATTAGACCCTGGAGCAAGCCGAGTCAAGCTACTCAAATGTGCAGCCTCTACATGTATCCACGCAATCCTTGGCACGTCATATCTCCTCCTTCTCGTTGACGAGCCCCGTTCTACCTCCATCGTTTTTGTTACACCATCCCGATCGCATCGGGCATGGAGAGGTGTGAGGGGAGAACGAAGAAGGGTAAAGGCCCCTAAACAATTCTGCCCTAGGTGAATTTTGCTCGGGGCCTTCCCCTATTTAAGTATATCTTCTGATGTCCAAAAGACCATTTGCGTGTCACCCTCTAGGCCCATGTATCAGTCTAGTTAAAGACATCTATTGGCCTTCCAAATTAATTAAATATATTAACATATAGATTAATTAATGTCGGATTGATTTAACCCAATCGATAGGTCGAGTCTCCAACACGTGGGGTGCCAAGCAACACCTTGTGCTCTAGAAGATATAAAGGAGTGTGTATCGACTTACTTCATGGAACATGTTCATCATCAGTTACCGTGTATGTATAGTCCCTCATCCTCTTGACGCTCCTTGGATAACTTAGGGTATGGTTAACTATCAAACCCTAATCGGTCATGCAAGTTAGTACTAATGCATTCGGAAATCATCAGAGTACTCTTCTCTGATATTTCACTGCCTTGGCCAAGGACTTCATCGCATCATCTTCCTTAAGTTGTCACCTCTTATACTGAGGGTGGACAGTCCCATCTTGACCGCTCAATCGTCTCCATGAACTTCTTGATGTACCAGAACTAAGACCGTTTTGAATCCCATTATTAGATACTCGTTGGCCATTGCCAAAGTACAACTATCCGTCCACAAGACATCTTTGGCGTCTCAAGTCTAAGGACCACTTACACAACCATGATGCGAATCAACCTGATTGACAGTTCAATATAATAACATTCAGGGATTCGTACGAATCAAATTCAGTGAACTCTTTCCACTAAAGAGCACCCACTATCTATCCTTAGTGTTATTGGACCAGAACCGGCTGTACTCATAATATGAGTGAGGCTAGATAGAGCTATTCAAACAGGATACTTCGATGTCCTTCTCGACTATCCTTCGAATAGGAATGTTCATAACACATGCTTAAAGACTAGTGATCTTTGTATTACGATCTCATCATAATTCCCCAAGTCCAATCATTTATTCATGGACTTCATTATAAGCATCACACGTGCATGATAATGAATATGTTGTATTGATGAACATGGAGCGAGATGTGGAACATGTGATTGACTTGCCGCCCGCATATATTTCCATCAAGGCCGAGGTAGACACCCAACCGTAGATCGATGTGCCCGATTGTGTAACTGCGTCTGTCGAGGACATCTCCATCCACACAGTTGGGCCTCGCTGCCCCAAAGTCCAAAGTAACTGCCCAACTGCAAGTCATGCCAGCCACACAGCCCGAGCTTCATTGCTGCACCGACTCGGGTTGCATTTTTACGACGCCATTCTCTTTTGCTACCTAACTTCTATCTCCTCATCTCCTCTGCTCCGACTACTGCTCTTGTGCCGCATCCCCGCTGCCTATCAAACCACGCTGGTCCCCATCCAGCCCAATGCCTCCACCAAGTGTCCGCATCGGTATTGCACCAACAAAGACGACGACGACCGACATCACCGATGAGGTTTGCGTCCCCTTGCTCGTTCGCTATATTACTTTCGATAGTATATTTTCGGTTGCACTCTGATAACATGCCTTTTTGGTACCTTATATGATCATAGTTACATGTTTATCTATATTAAATTACTCATATTTGCATGTTATCAAACTCAGAATGATTAAATCTTTTTTAGAATGACATTCTGAAAATTTTAATTTTTTTGTGGTTTTTCTAACAATAGATTCTAAAAACTATAATTTCTTAGATAGAATATGATTTTTATGGAAGTTTTTGACATTAAATTTGCAAAGATATGATTTTTTTTACTCAAAATAAAAATATATTTATACGTCTTTTTTTGGCTTTAGTTTATTTAATATGAATTTTTAAGTTTTTTTGGCTTTTAGTTTATTTAATATGAATTTTTAAGTATTTTTGGCTTGTTTTTGCGTAGGGTGACGTGGCATGCTCACGTCCACTCAATTAAAAGAAAGAAAAGAGAATAAAAAAGAGGGTGACGTGGCACGCTGACGGGCCGCCACGTCAGCCTCGAGAAAGAGGGCCTTTTAAATGTTTTTTCTTTGTTTTCCTTAATTTTTTTTTCAGGTACACGTGGCATGGAATACAAAGGGGCACCTGCGCGGAATACAAAAAACGCAGAATACCAAGTGCTTTGACTTTTTAATAGGTAGGGAAATTGAGCATGTTGACGAGTAGAGAGAAGGAAATCAAGGGCTAGAATTGCTTCAACTTCAAACGGCTATAACTTTTGATCTACAACTCTGATGAGCTGAAATTTCAGTGTTGCCTTGTCTTCCTCTCCTCTTTCTATCCATATCCTTTGATCTATAAATAGAGGCATGGATCCTTGTGAAATTCATCTTGAACTTGCCTCCTTTTTTATGGGCTGATTGAAAGGTAGTGAGTTTTGAGATCCATTAAGAGTGGTCTTGGTGTCATGAGTGTATGGGAAGAAGCATTGGAGAAGAGGGAGAGCTTACTGGCACTCTTAAATCACCGTAACCCTAGCGGAATGTAAGGATCTAAGGTAAGTGTCTTCGCCTTCTCTTTCCCATCAGTATACTTAACATAATTAGGGTTTATAATCGTACTTGCACTCTCATTTTACTCTCTTTTCTCTTCTTTTCATCCTCGCCACCGTACCATTCGACATCCAATCACTAAGGTTGTTCATACCATCGTCAATCATCATGTCTGTCACGCGCACTTTCTCTTCTCTTTAAGTTAAATTAACTAAAAACTAACATATTTTTAATCAATATCACTAGCTCATGTCTCAAATCTTGTTTTCATCAATCCTCTCGTTGATTATCACTAGCATATGAAAGTAATTCCTTAATCATCCTTTCCTGTGGAGATGATTTGTACTCATCACTAACTAAGTGGTTTTAAGTACGATTAACTATTTATAATCTCAATCACCAACGATGAATTTTAATCCTAAAGTTGAGATTATCACACTCCACCATGTTCGAGTTAGTTTAGGTGAGAGAAATTACCGGGAAAACTACGAATTGAGTGCATTCTTTGGTATGGGTCAAGCCCTTCTGTTATGTACGAGCATCAATGAAATCATTCCATTCGATGTCGTAATCATCGTCGCTCGGACGAGAGTCAAGAGGTTACCGTCACTTCATTGGGCACCTGCCATAGAGCTTGGAACTTGGCAAATTCCCACGAGTCAGACCTATGCGTACACTCCTCCTAGGACATTGCATTCATGTAGGTATATTCTTGTTAGGGAATTATCTGTTGGATGATGTCGTCGACGATGACTGACATCATTTTTGTATCAGAGCATCGTCTCAATACTCGACCACACGACATCCCCAACGATATGCGACATCAAATTGGTATCAGAGCATTATCTCGATACCCGATCGGACGACGTTCCCGATAACATCGGGCATCCGATTCTCACTCATGTCTCATTCTTCTTTTAAAGGCTCATGTAGTGTGGCCTCCCTACTAATCATCGAGTGACCCATATTGGTCACTCAGTCCGTTTGTGTTGTCATTGTTGGCTCGTCTCTCCTCAGGTTGAGACTAGGGAACACCTTTTCTTCCATAGTGAGATTGCTATAGAATGTTGTAGCCAATTTACTCATCATTAGCACCCGATCTTACGCATCCACAATCCTCTAACACTGTTAGATTGTTTCAATACGATCTTTATTACGTCAACATGCCCTAGGCGGAGCCCCTATCTACATATCACCATAGCTTACCTACTATGGGAGATATAGAAAGGGTAAAATTGTTCTCATTTTGTAGGGTTCCCAATGCAAGTACACGATGTTATGCGATGCATCAAGTAATGGTTACGTCACACACACCACCTTGTATCAACCATTGCCCAGACCTCCCCACTTACCTGTGATTTACTTCACACGTGGGGCACCTAGGTGGCCTTGACACCCATCATCACTTGGCTATAGATTGTCCATTGGCAACCACCGCCAATGGGCATTCTAAAGCTCAATGTGGATGGTGCAGACAAAGGAAATCTGGGAACAGCTAGAGGGGGTGGTATTCGACGAGATCACATAGAGAGTATCCTTTTTACTTTTTCATATTTCTATGGAGTCCAAACTAACACAATAGCCAAGGCTATGGCGATTCATGATGGTTTGCTCCTCTATGAGGAACGTAAACTTCACAATATCATGGTAAAATCACACTTACAGTTGTTGGTGAATTTTCTCCGTGTAGTCTCATGCTCACAGTCAAGTCTCTAGAGCATATGGCAAGACATCATGCGATGTTGCCCTCGTGTGACCAGCATTTGCCACAAGTTGTGCGAGGGGAACTAGATGGTAGATGCCCTCGCCAATTATGTAGTACGCTCCCTGATGACTTTAATTATGTCATAAAATAATCAGGGTTTTTCCTGTAATCAAATCATAAATTGCAAGCATTGGTTCCATATTTACCATTCAAAGCATGATTTTTACTAACCACACTTGATTCAGAGAATCAAGTGGATTGGATCTTATCTTGCATTTAAATGAGTACAGATTTAGATGAAATCCAACCAGGAAGGCACCTGATCAAGTAGACTGACGTATCCTCCACAAAATGAAGGCCAGATTCTCAAAGAACTGAAAATCATGCTCTTGGACCAATCCTAAAAGCCTAAAGAGGCCAAGAAGCCCAAGACGGCAAAGGGGGAACCTATAAATAGTCCTTCAAAGAGTCATTTGGGGCTGTCTAGAATTTCTGCCAAAACAGGTTGGGGCTTGGAGTAGAGGAGTTCTGCAGACCCTCCAAGAGCTGATGAGCATTGGAGTTGGGGAGAAGAAGCTAACTGAGGCATAACCAGAGCAAGACGATCACCACCTCACTGTAAAGATCGTGACACAAGGTTGTGTGATTGTTTGGTTTCAGAGATTGTGCTCTTCTCCCTCTAAGACAATCTAGGTTGGGCTCGGAAAGCATCAATCAGTGTATTTCCAGCATTTTACAGCTGACATTGTTGATTTCGAGTGTGTTTGTTCAAAAGAGTTTTCAATTCATCCATTCTTCAATTCATCTCACCGTTGCCAAGAAGTTCAAGTTCAGCATCAGTTCATGTGCAAGCACAGCCAAGGCCATGCTCAACTAGAGCCGAGCACAGCCAAAGGCGCGCACAGAGCACCGCCCGCAGCTAAGGCCACGCCCAGCTTGAGCAGAGCGCAGCCAAAGCTGCACACGACCCACACACAGGGAGAGCCGTGCGCAACCAACAGGCCGTGTGCAGCTCATGCGCACAAAGTGTCGTGCGCAGCTAAGGCCGTGCCCAGCTTAAGCCAAGCGCAGCCAAAGCCGTGCACGACCTGCGCACAGGGAGAGCCGTACGCAGCCAATAGGCCGCACGCAGCTCCTGCGCACGCTCTGCGCAGCCAAGGCCGTGCCCAGCTAAAGCCGAGCGCAGCCAAGGCCACGCGTGACCCACGTGCAGCCAAGGCCACGCCTAGCTAAAGCCGAGCATAGCCACGAGGCTGCATACAGCTTCCCGCAAGTAGAGGGACACGCACCCAAGAAGCTGCACGTTTTGTCTGCCCCTGCTCAAAATTATAGGCGAGAGCCTGTAATTGAGCTGGGTTTTGCTCAATAAGGCAATCTCTTTGAAGATTAGTTTTTTTTAACCTAATCTTCTGAAGAAATATCCTAATAGAAGCTAGTCAAGATTGTTTAAACTCAATTTATCGACTCTGAAGATCTGGCTAAATTGATTTTACTGAGAGATAACTAAAAGTTAATCATTGAAGACTATTTTAAAGAATTTTACTGAAGATCTTTGACTTGCTTGTTAGAACGACTTATTGGAATTTGATAACATAAACTAAATTGAAAGGAATCACTATTACCTTACCTGGTCCTTGTGGATCGACACCTTACTTGCCCTAAGGTTGTAAGGTTAATTTTTATTGTTGATGAGCTCAAATACTCACACGACTAATTTGTAAAAAAACCAGTAAAAACAGCATAATTTGAGACTATCACTCCCGCACCCCCCCCTCTTCATTACTTGGCAGGACCTCCCCCGTGCAGCTTGTGGTTGTCATCCTGTTGAGAACCTTGGCTTGCCTGATCTCCACACGTGTTGCCTCCTGCAGAAGGCTATCCCTCGAGAGTGGCCTATCGCATGTAGCACTAGTGGTGGGAGTGTGTGACCTCTTGCCAAAATGATGTCCCTTAACAAACTTCCATGCACACATCTAAAGATGGCACGAGGACCTTCATACTCCATGTAGGACCAACTCGAAGAGATACACGCACGACATGGAAGCATGCCGCCTTGTCCAAGAGCAGCCTTGGTATCATCTATTGTATCTTTTCTTTTTTTATGCCATGGGTGTGGGCGAGTAGGGTCGGTGTGTAATTGGGACATTTATGCTTGCTCCATGCCCACAAACACTTATAAACACTCCACTTAATATATCAAACCCCCTTGGATGGCATCTAGGGCATGACTGGATTAGTCTACGGGCACAACCCTTGTCTTGGCCTTACCATGCACCTTGTCTTTTGCCAAGAATAAAAACATCCATCAAATAAGAGTATTTTGAATATATGGTTGAAGACAAGAAGTATTTGTCTGATTATTTATTTATAATTCATTGAATCAGTTCATGTATTAATGAATCCCATTTTAATAACCACACATGCATTTATGAATATATTTCTTTAGTAAACATTGCACAAGATATGGGATATATGGTTGGCTTGCTGGCCTCACATATTTCTATTGGGTCATAGGGGCATAATTTGCTGCTGATGTGGCACAAAGATTTTGAGAAACAGAAAACTCAAGAAAATACGTGGCTTAATCATAATAGATATTCTAACATTAAAAAATATTTTATCATTATAATGTCAGAAAATTCCATAAAATATCTAAAAACAGTTAATATCATTCTCAAAATATAATAAATCTATCAAATATTTAAACAAGTCCAAATATATTTATGATAAAACCCTAACTTTGGTATTTAATTGAGCTAATTCGCACAATTTTATCCATTTATGGAGTTTAAAATAGGGATTTTGTCATATATTTACATGTTAAGTACTTTTCTAAGTGAGTACTGGTTTTTCCCTAATGTTCTGTAAATTTATGAATTTTATCGAAGTTATTTAAGTGTGGAATAACTCTATTTAAATGGAATTGGCAGGTTTAAAAATAAATTTTAATGCTAATTTAGGTGGGGAAGAATTACTTAATTTTGTTAATTTTTCTAGAACTTCAATGAACTTCTTGGGAATTTATTCAAATAATAAATGAATTTTCAAATGGGAAAAAGATATGATTATAAAAAATTAGTAGTCTAAATTGATTCCTAAAGTCGGAGGAACTATTTTTAAATTGTGCTTGCAAATATACCCGTAAAACAGCTCTCGGTTGCGCATTGCAGCCGTCAAAATCCAATAAAAAGATTTGAAGAAATTTATTGAATTAATAAAAAAATTTATTGGATTTTTCTATTTTTTAAGAGAAATATGGAGGAGAGAGAAAGTGAAGGGGCATATGTACAAATACGTTGAGCAGCGTCAGATTGCACGCACAAGTAAAAGCAGGGGTTTTTGTGCAAAAATCCAAGAAAGCGATTTTGTAGGGCCACGTGCCAAATCTCGACCGTCGGAAGCGAATCTGACAGCCTAAATGCTATCTGCATTTATCTCTTTTTAGGGTCGTAAGTGCACTACCCGTGCGGTGCATACAAAGTGCACATGGGAGCTGACGTGGTGCCTTGTGATTGGGTGAAGCTAAAAAAAAGTACACGTAGGAGTGTTTTGAAACATATTTCGTTTATTTGTCTGTTTTTTTATTTCAGGATGGGGGTACATGGGATACCGAGAGAGGATGCACCAAAACAAGTTAAAATTCACCAACCAATCGGCAATCAACACATGATTGCATTTATTTTAAAAATTAAGTTAAATAAATAAAAATTGATCCAATGGCTCAGATTGGCTAACTTATATTTATTAATTACTTTCAATCCTGATGTCGGATTGAGCTCACATTTTTATGGATTTTCTCTTCTTGACCTCCTCTTTCCATCTTTAGTGTTGGACCATTCAGATCATGCCTAACCCAATAGATAAAAATTATTTACTTATTGAGGGTAAAATAGTATTTTTTACCACATAAAAGCAGAGATGTCATTCTGGAGATCATTATGAAGGGGCTCTTTGACAGCTACAAGACAGAGAGGAGAACCAGCCTGGGTCATCTGAATTTGGTATTTTTATTTATTTTTATTTGAATTTTAATGTAATTTGGATCGTTTGTTAGTGAAATTTGTGATTTTTCTTCTTGATCTTAGTATTAATTTATAAATCGCTAGGCTTGAGCGGCATGTACAAGCCCTTATGAAAATTGAGAGGAGAGATTATGGAATTGATCTAGCTATTCCACTTGCACATTAAGAAAAAATTATAAAAGTTTAATTTCTAGGATATATAAGATTGTGTTTATGAGATAGTAGTTAGTGAATTTGGATACCCAGCTCCCCCAAAACAATCAAAATTAAATTTTCTTCTTAATCTCTCTACTTGACTCCTTTTATCCTTTTCATTGGATCAAAGAAGTCAATTTAGACATCCCTAATTCTTCTTTTCTTCCCATCTATTCTACCCTCCTTTCTAAAATCTTCATCTCATTAGGGTGATTTGATATTTATTGAATATTAAATTAACTCTAATTAGGTTTAAATATTCAAGTGGATCACTAATTGAATACCTAACTAGCTTCCCTTGTAAGATACTTATACCTATCATTATAGATCTTACGTTGAGGTTTTATAAATTTTAATGTATAAGCTAATATCAACAGCGATAAGGGATGATATTCTGACTTAATAAAAAAAATTGTTCTGATTTTAAGTAGAAAATCTATAGAACTAAAAAAACATTTAAAAATCCAAAAATAATTATTTTAAATTATAAAAGTAGTTTCTTCGTGATTTAAATTTAGAAAATTCTATAAAAATGTAACAAATAACTAGAAAACTATTAAATGAAATAAATTTATATATTTTTGAATAACATTCATATATTATTAAATTTATGATGATTTTAATTCAAATAGGATATAAAATTCATGGAATGATAATTAGAAATAGCACGTTATTTGTATTGTCATTTTGCCTATCAAAAAACAAAAAATGTTAATCACTGGTTGGTGTATTATGTCAGTTCAAACTAAGATGCTATATTAGTACCTTTTGGTAACACTTAGTTTTGTCTGAAGAAATCAGGGTGCGACACATGTCACTACATTGTGTCTTAAATTCATCAAACTATTTAAATAATTCCCTAAAAAAGTTTCAGACATCAAATGATTTTATTTATGAATATGATGTTGGAAAGTTCCATAAGCATATGTAAAGGCCCACAAATAGCAGAATATCATTTGAAAATAGAATGGAAATTTCAATGTTGACAATGACTAAAAAAATCACCAAACTAATGATAATGCCCTGATAATTATAGTGTAATCAAATATAGAATATAGTAAATATCTCTTTTGTTTTGAATTCTTTATTACTGATATATGTTAATTCTGTATGGACTGAAAAAGTTTAGGAGTTCAATGCAAACACAAGGCATAGGACCACGAGTTTTCCAACAGCAATCAGTGTGCCAAAAGCCATTGAATACATGCTTTAGAAGAAGCTAGTAAGACCACAATTGTGCCACAGAGCCTCTTTGAGTCGGCAAAATACAACAAATATAATCGCCATATGGTACATATTAATATTCCCAGGAGGTAGAATAGTTAGAACTCATGTTTTCTTCATATGTCTTCATGACCGACTGGAAATTGGGACAAGGAAAAATGTGTTCCTGATACGACTCTTGGGTAATGGCTACCCTCTTGGCTAGTTATCATTCCTTTGGAAGTAGTATGGGCTCAAGTAACAACTGTTATAAGACACTTAATTGACCTATCTAAGTCAAAATAATATTCTCTTCATGTGACCTCTGATACTAAATGGGAAGTTTTCTTGTGCTTCCTCCGTGGACAACTTTTGAGAACATTCCCCTAAAACATCACAAGGAAAAAACACTTGGGAACCTATAATCCTTACTAGGCTATCCTTTTTCCTTTATAGATTTACGTATCAAGGGTTACCAGCAGATGATCGAATGACGTGTAGTTGCATGGCTTAGTTCTCAATGTCATTTTTGGCCAGATTATGGAACATATACTTTATCACATAAAATTGTTATGTGACGATGGAGTTAAAATTTACTTAATTGACCACCAACATTCTTCACCCATAGAAGCATCACACGATTAGAATGTTTTAAGTGGAATTTGATCTACCGCAATGCTCCATGAATGTCATCACATTCACTATGTCCTTCTTATAGTGGGAGATTGAGAAAATGGTAACTTCTTCTTTTAAGGATAACTCATGCATAGATTAGAGATCATGATACTATTTAAGAAATGACTATGGAAAGACCATTTGCTAGTATAATATAGCAATTTTAAGTGATTTGATCATTTGAGTATACGTGGAATAGACATATTTGGAGTACATGTTTAACGACTAATGATCACTGCGTTATGATTGCCTTATAATTTGTCAAGTCAGTGCATCAATTTATGGATCTCATTATAAACATCACACAGGAATGATAATGAACAAATAATTATTTGAATTAAATTAAATATGACATATAAGTGTGATTAGGTTGAAAACCACATAATATCCATCAATACCTCATCATTGTTTCTATGGAGATAACACATACTCATCACTAGGTAGATTTATTGCTGTGAGTATTAACTTCATATTTCGCATTTGACTTGAAAGTACCTATGATGTAAATTTGATCCTAATTTGGCTATCTCACAAACTGGCAGGTGAAGTGTGTGCCGATGGATGCCCAAGCGACCTGTCATCACCATGCAAGCTTGATCAGCTGCTGATAATGTAAAGGAAAAACCATAGTTTTGACAGGGTAAATGATGGATTTCTAATGATTCTTTAGACATGAAACCAGAGATGTAGTAGGGTTTTTAGTGAGATGAAGAGATGGATTATAGAGAAATAGGTAGTCGACATATCAAAATTCATGCATGCATTTTATCATTTTGAGGGTTATATTTTTCATAAAAGACTTAGTTGTGATACATAGGTCTGGGTTAATTGTGCAATATTCATATTTCATGCATTAAGTCACATATTCCACAATGTAACCTCTATACTTTAAGTGCATTATAGTGTTTTTTTCATAAATAAAGATAAATAAATAAAACACAAACATGATATTATGAAGCAACAATCAATGCCCCCCCCCCCCCCCCCCCACACACACACAGCCATAGCCAAAGCCATGATCACCAAGACAGCCACACCTACATGCAGTTAAAAGGATGGAATGCCACCACAGACAAGGGCAGCCATAGGCCTTAAGGAAATCATAGACACAGCCACTCACCAAAGGAGAACACAATGTCCAATTGGTACATCGTGTGAATTAGATGTAGGTTTTTTTATTTCAAGTATGTTTTACTTTATCATTTATGTAGGCCTACGATTGTTACTTTTCTTCCATATGGAACAAACATGGTTACACTATTAGACAGGTGTGGATTGAGCCTAGGGCCAAGGGAATACTGCCCGCGCACCATATTATGAAGAAAAAGAGAGGCATAAGAAGAGAATGGGCTCGCGGCCAACTTGGCTTGAAGCCTGTCAGAAAGCTGGATTTTTTAAACGATTGATTTAATCTTGACTGTCCACTATCTTAAGAAGACTTAAGGTTAAGATTTTTTCCCATCTTTCAATATTTCTCTCTCATTCTTAGGTGGTGAATCAGTGACATGCGCTGATGCAGACAAATGAACAAGTTGGAGCTGAAAATAAAAGCTAACTGGACATCAGTTATTAGGATATGGGCCACAAAACTTAAGAGCGTCCATGGTTGCTATTAAATCGCAGCTGTTGAACTCTCTATAATGACAATTGAACCACCAAGAGGTAAGTTTATCTCTTCCTATCCCTGGCCGTCGCCTCCATCATGGGCAAGCAAATTCCAGCAATGAGAAGGTGAACCTCTGCTCAATGGCTGCCAAAAAACAACCAGGAGTGGTCCCATATTGACCAGGGAAATTCTTGGAGCATTCTCGTCTTATAAAACATGAGTTTACCTGCCACGAATACTATTTTTTATTTATTTTGAAAGCAAATTTAAATTTCGAAACGTGGAAGATCCTCATCTGATTTCTATTCAATCTTCAGTCCTTTCAGTTAGAGGAGCTCACATCCTTGAGTTCTAGAAGAACGAATGGGAAACAAGTAAGAAACATAGAGTGGAGACAACAAACCTGAATGAGATGCTGCTGACTTGACAGTTTGAAGTCGGCAACAATAGTTGATGACGATCATGAAACGATGATGAAATCCAGCAAATATTAAATTCAATACTCATATAAGATTCATTTCTATGAAACTAATTCTGTGGATTAAGGATTTCTATGACATCCATAAAAAGTTATAAGTTCTCTTATTGGCATTATATTGAACATGTTTCAATCATTCATTTATATAACTGACTTTGTCCATTTTTTCCACATTCTAAGTGTTATGTGCCCTTGCCCTACTTCAGTTCAAGAGGCATAAAACTTGCAGGGTTTTTTTTTCTTCAATTTTCTTTAGATCAGTATCAATGGTGAGAGTTTCTTTGTGTTCCATGAGAGACTACAAAGATGCTTATGAATTTATAAAGTTCATGATGGAGGACCATCCCATTGAACACATGCTGACTCATCATCAGCCTCGTCGCGGAGCCCGAGCCGATGTGAAGAATCTGAACTTCCATTACCAGATTTGAAATCGCATCCACATCATGTTGTTTTATCTCATTTTCATGTTGTTTTATCATCTTCACGGAGGTCCTCCATGGGTTTTACGGAGGTTCTCTTCGCTTCGCCAGTTTATTTCGTCACCATGAATTGTAGGGAGGTCCTCGCCTGCGTGTGTACGGGCCTCCCCCACGAAGTTGTGTTTTGTACCTTTTTTTTCACTAAAAGGGTGGGAGACCATGCAAGATTTCTTCCCTACTGAAATACCCTTTTGGGGGGGGGGGGGGAAGCCCACTAAGCCCTTTTCCCCCTAAAGGAGCCCATGAGGGCACTTTTGACCTACCCCTTCTTCTTTCAATATAAAAGGAAGGGGATGGCTTTTTTTGGAACAGACTTGTTTTTGTTGAAAGGTTTCCATTCCCTCTGAACCCTGGTATCCCGGCTTGTTCACTTCCATCTTCCTCTTCCCGGTTATTAACTTCTGTCAGAAGGGTGAAGACGGAGGCCTACCTAGTAACACGTTGACTAGCTGTAGAAAGGGTAACTCCGAGAGAGACTACCGTCGAATTCCTGCCGCTAGCTCATCGCTCGGAAGGCTCGTGGCGCCGATAGTGGGGGTTCACAGTCTTTTCAGCAAACTCTGAAGGTTTTGCCACTAGTTGACGGCTCTAGTCATGATTCTCCACTACCGCACGTAAACCTGCCCGAGTAAGGCCGTCCAATTTCTTCATCATCGACGGGGCCGACTTACATGTCAGTCGGCGAATGCTCCAACCCCCACTTCAATTCACTGACATTCTTGGGCCGCGACTGCCTCCTCTTGCTACAAACGACAGATGATAGGTTCCCGATTGCCTGTATGGTCAAATGAGCACCGCCCAGGACGCTCTCAATCATTTGCATCCAAATATCGTGATAGATCAATCTCGCTGCCAGACATGCAGTCCACGTGTAGTTGATCCACTGTAGTGCGGCAGTAAGCAGGTCCCAGCCAACACCAGAGGACCAATCGATCGTCGGGGTCAGTGTTCTTCACAACCTCAGCTACTTGAACGTTCCGATCTCTTCTCTGGAACCAACGACTGTTGGAGTTTAATCTTGACTAAGTTATTTTATGGGTTTTAGTTTGTCTATGTCAAGGACTAAAGCAGGTCGACAGGGATAACTGGTTTATAGGAAGATGTGGAGGCAGTAGCTTATTTTAAGGAGCTAAAGACTGGTGGCTTTAAAGACCAAGCACGTGGACAGGTGTGTGGTCGGGGTTTGTTTAAATCCATAGGCAGTTATGTGGGAGTGCCTATAAATATGTAGGAGTTTTTATTGTTGTAGTATGTTGTGTGCTTCAAGCTTCCTTTCTCTCTCAAAGTGTTCTTGCATCTTGTTTCTCTGTGTGAGATCAAGAGAGTGAGGGCTTAGAAACCTTTTTTCTCTGTGTGAGATCAAGAGAGTGAGTGTCTGTCCTTCCCTTCTCTATGTGTGTTGCTGAAGTGAGAGAGCTAGGTTCCAACACCGACTACTTGAACGGCTACTTGAACGCTCGGCTGTGAGATAAAAGGGAATCACTGACTTCCCTATTCCAGAGATACTAATTGTCTGGTTCTCTCTTAACGACATCCTAGTCAATGTTTGACTCTGTGGTTCGCCGTTGCACTGGAAGGTTATGGCTGAATTCTATGTCTGCTCCAGCGGTCGTCATCAGCAATCCCGATCACCTCTGTTGTGACCCTTGGCTGTATGCGGTTCCCGTAACACGTGCTTGCCGAACGACCGCTCGACCAAGAGTGTCCTACTCGTGTGATGACCGGAATGCAACTTATATCGAGCACCTCGATTAGCGGCCGACATTGCCGCTCCCAATGTCTGCCCCTCTACGCGAGAAGTTCCCACCCCTGCTGAAATGGGCCAGGCCTTGTCGACATAGTCCTGCCGGTCACACCCGGCTACGCACGGTCCCGTCGGACCCTTCAGGTCACATTCATTTTCCTCTTAGTTTTTTTTTCAGTATTATTATCTCCCTTAGTTCTTGTCTTAGACTGCTCCTTTGTCTTGAGAGATCTGTTGATAACCACTTAGGACTAACCACCGTCTCATAGTAGGTACGCTCTTGACGGTGTTGGATTAGCTTGTTACCGAAGACGATACAGATGCTGTCGGACGGTAGCTCATCCCTCCCTTCGTCGGCCCTTGAGCTGAGCTCACGGATCATTGGGAGCCTAGACAAGGCTCGACACCTCCCGGCATCGTCACCTGAACCACGCCCCGGGTCAGTTGGTTGCGACCCTTTTCTCGTTGAATTTTCATTAAACTTGCATGCATCTTACTACCTTGTTGTCTCTTTCATAGTGATCAATCCCTATGGTGTGACGCGATGGGTCGACCTGACCGTGTTACATCAGTTCACCAATTGTGGTGTGCAGTGTCATGCTGACCTAATACTCCTATGTTTTGCATTCTGTTGAGATGAAACAGTCTTGATAAATTCTACCCTCTTTCCCTTCCTACATTCAGATTTATGCTAGAAATTCATATATTGCAAACTATTTTCTACCTCTAATGAGGGTATCATCTCATGATTTTATATTGCAACTCCATATATTCCACCATTATTAGAATTTTTCCCATCTTTGTGTTTGGTGATTCTGTCTGGGTTATTTGGTACTACTAAGATAAGAGAGAGTTGCTGTTCAAAATATTTTCTCCAAGGATAGTGTCGAGATATTGCAAGTTGCTGCATAGGACTGTGAGAAGAGTGATAATGGAACTGTTCTAGGTTTCTCTGATCCATGTAAACTATCAAGAAGGATCACATATGTAAGAAATTTTATATCTCTTCACTTAACTGATTAGTTTTAAGATAATGAATGAGACCTAGGATACTAGATTTTGAATTACTATCGCTGGGGTTTTATCCTCTATATTGTCATAATTGAACACTAGCCACATGACACAATGTCATTGTTGAGCACATGTGCCCACTCTTTTGAGTCATTCCTGAAGAATAGTTAATATATAACTACTTTATATAGATGGATTAACTATTGGGTTTCAATTTTGAAATAATCTAGACTCAAATATATTTATATCTAGCACTCATAATTGGTTAGGTCATGAGGCTCTCCCTCCAAGGTAAAAATTCATTGTATAGTGAATATTCTCTACCACTCATTGAATATCTTGATCAACATATTATTGGGTACCATACTTTGAAAACATTCTCGACTGTAGCCTTTAACTTTTATCCAGATACATAGAAGAATTCACTTACTCCTCAAGTGAAATCGCGACCCATATTTCTCAAAGCACTCATTTTTGAAAGGATTTGAGTTCCATTTCTCCCCAAGTGTTAACCTAAGATCTGGAGTCATAAACCATTTTTCTTACCCTTAAGCGTGAAGGGAAATACCTCATCTTTAGGATATCTGAGGGATATTACCATACTAGTTTTTCTCACAAAATTTCTTGGATTCTTCTTTGTGATTGTATAGCAATTTCAAATGTTGCCCATGAAAGTGCTAATTATCTGCAAATAAATTTTTTTTAATGTTAATGGTATTGTATATAGGCTCATAAGTTTTCTTTGTTCGTCTCTAGACCATGGTTATGTAATGATCCATAAACCTCCTTGTTTCATGCCTCTACGTTTCTCACTATCAGAGTTTAAGTGATTAGTAACGTCCTTAAATTGATTCCTCGGCAAAGTTTGGACACGAACGCAGAGGAAACAAAAAATATGGAGATGAGGGGCCATGGTAGTTGACTTGAATTAGCCTTACGCATATGGGTGGATACAAAATGATAGAAACCTATAATTAGTCGGAAATTTTGCTCAAGCTAAGAATTTGGAATTCCATGATTAATGACTCATATGTCATAGTAAAAAGATAGCCATCCATAAATCTTTGGTGTCCAAGGTCTAGCGGTCACTTGCACAAATGTAAGTAAATGAACCTGATCAAAAATTAGGTATAGTACCATTCAGGGACTCATCTGGATCAGTTTAGTGAACTCCTCACACTAAGTATCACCTACTCTCTATCCTTAATGTCTTTACAGTAATGGATACAATATCAGCCATATTCATCATATTAGTGGGACTAGAGATGGATGTTTGATCCATATTTTTCGATGTCCTTCTCAAGTATCCTCTATCTAGGAATAATAATATCTCTGTATTATGATATCATACTTTATTCGGTCATATAAAGTAGTCCTAGACTTTATCTGAATGCATCGAATCAATAAATGTTGGACAAAATGTGAAATATGTGCTTAGCTTAACTGCCACCTATATTTCCATCATTACAGTTTTGGAACACTCAAGATAACAAAATCATATTTCTAATCCATAGATGGATCTCCTCTATGGGAAGTAATGTGTTAGGGAGTTGGATATTTCTTACTATTTTCGAAAAAATTATATGTTTAAGCCCAAAATCACTAGGTCATGCGTAAGGTGAGGTAGCGCTTATTGTTCGTCCACAAGATGAAACTAAGTATAAATTAAATAATTAAATTATAATTTAAATTAAAATTAAATTAATTTTTTAAAAATAAATGCAAATTATATTTTCAAAAATTAAAATAAGTTATTATATTATGGGGCACTCATATTTGTAACTATATAAGGAACTAACCCATAATTGATGCATATATCTACATATATGGTAAATACAACTGGCTTCAGTAAAAATATTTTTTCACATTGCAAGGGCACCACAATATTGTCAGATCTTTTACAATTACTAATGGGAGAGAAAATATATTAGATAAAATAGCACCTATTAAATTATTTATGAATAATTATATCATTTAGCAAAAAAATTCTGAAAAGAAGAAACAAATTTCAGGGTAGATAAATATTAAAAATCACACTCATAAAAAAATATTACACAAATAGGATACAACTCTTCCCAAGGAGAAAAATGAAGGAGAAATAAAATTTAGCCCCTTTTCCTTTCAATTTATACTCTTGGTAATGCCCATCAGAGTATCCCATGATGTTATTCCAATGAGGTGCAGTTTTAGTGATAAATCAGACTTGCACTATATATTCTTAGGATTATAAAATCATGCAGTGCATCTCCCTATCGGGTTTCTAACAAGTATCCGATAGCGGTTTCACCCAGACCCGCCTTAGCTCCGATAAGTTCATCTTCTCCAACGCTACTCCTCTCGTCGGGGATAGGATAAGACCTTCTTCCTCCTCAATTTCATCCATTTTCCTTCATTTTTCCCAACACCGACCGCTCAATCTTCTTCCTTTCCTTCGACCCGGTAAGGATTTCCTGCAACCCCCTTGAAATTTTCTCCCCAGTTCTTCCAAATTGTTGAATCTCTCTTCGATTTTCGATTCTCCAGGTCTTGGGGCGCCCATCGAGCTCTCTTTCGGTGGCTATGGCGGTGGCATCCGTCGGATTCAGCCTTGTCGCGCCATTCAAAGGGCTTTCCCTGGTCTCGGGGTCCGCCTCTTCGTCTGTATTTAGAGGAGAGAGCTCTTCGTTGGGCACGCGCGGAAGGGGGAGCGTCTCCTTCCCGCTGAGCTCGACCCCGCTGACAATTGAGGCGGCCCACAAGAAGGGAGCCGGAAGCACGAAGAACGGTCGCGATTCCAAGGGCCAGAGACTCGGTGTGAAGATCTACGGCGATCAGGCGGCCAAGGCTGGCTCCATCATCGTCCGCCAACGCGGAACCAAGGTATAAATCTTTCGATTTGATCATGGAGCTGACCTAAATTAGGGCATTCTTATAATTGCCTGGGTTAATGTCGTTGTTCTTCGTTTTCTATCTTGATTACTTGGTTGCTGATCACATTTGGGTAGTTTAATTTGGCTAGAGCTGTAAACTTTCGCATTGTTGAACCAATTTAGGCTAAGCTTGAGCTACAATACTATAATTACCTAATTTTTATCTCACTGTTCTTCGTCTCTTATCTCGAACACTTTTTTCCTGATCGCGTTACGGTAGTTTAATCTTGTTAGAGTTGAGAATTAACCCACTGTTGAACCAATTTAGGTTAAGCTTGAGCTTCAATACTATACTTAGGGCGTTCTTATATTTGCATAATTTTATCTCAATGTTCCTCGTGTCCTATCTTAAAACTTTATTCATCAGTACATTACAGTAGTTTAATCTTCCTAAAGAAGTGCATTCAACCAATTTAGGTTAACCTCGAGTTAAAATACCAACCAATTGACTCGTTGTTTACAGCTCTCTGCCTGGCACCTCTTCTTCAGATGGATTGTAACGATCCTGATGACTAAAGAAATATTTTTCTTTAAGCTTATTTTTGTAATATTTTTACTGCATTTACCTTCATGACCGAGTTCCAACCTTAGGGCTGATTTCTGATTTAATTCGACATTATTATTGGTTTTTGAACACATACTAATCTAATAATTACCTAAGTTTAATCTTGCTAGAGCTGTGAATTTTCGCACTGTTTAACCAATTAAGGTTAACCTTGAGTTACAATTTATAATTAATTAGTGCTTCACAGCTCTCTGCCTGAAGCCTCTTCTTCTGATGGATTCAAACGATCCTGGTTACTGGTGAAATAGTTTTTTCAAAGCTTTTTTTGTAATTTATTCACTTCATTTATTTTCATGACTGAGTCCCACATGTAGGGATATAATTTATAATTTATGACTACACTATTATTGGATTTTCATGTGGGTTATTAGACTTACATCAAGTTATTCCTATTGTCTTTCTCAGTTTCATCCTGGTAAGAATGTTGGGCTGGGAAAGGACCACACCCTCTTCTCTCTGATTGATGGGATGGTGAAGTTTGAGAAGTTTGGACCTGACAGGAAGAAGGTTTGTTCATCAATCTTGATTATTTTTCCCATTTCTATTCTTCAAAGGGCGACGACTTCAATGAATCGAAGTTTTCCTAGAGTTAATTTTAATTTTTCCTAGGGATTTCTTATGTTTGAAACAGGTTAGTGTTTACCCCAGAGTTGAACAGCCAGAGAACCCAGACAGCTACAAGGTTAGAAAGAGGGAGTACTTCAGGCTCCAGAGAGAGAAGAAGAAGGCCAAGAAGGAAAACCTGCTTCCCCCACAACTAATTCTGGCTTCAGTTGATGAGGCTTCTGAGGAAAACCCTCTCTGCTAGTCAGGTAACTGAGAAGCTCCTTAATGTGAGAAAGCTTTCTTTATCTGTTTCTTATCTTTTTTTCCTTCATGCCCAATGTAACATATCCTCGAGACCATTTTTTTAGTTATAACATGGGCCAGAGTTTTCTTTCTTTTTATTGATTTTTTTTGGGTTGAATAAGACAGTCTTTTGTGGCCTTTTGACGCTTGTAACCATGGCAAAAACCAAAAATTAGAAAAACGTCCATAAATCTGAATGACCATTGAGATATAAAGTAAATATTGAACATAAGTTCAGGTTGATCACCGATTTTGGGTGATCTTCCCTCTTTTTCTTTAACAGAAAAAATCAACACAAGGCATGTTATCCATAAGATTAGAATACGAATAAGGTTTCAACAGAGGATTAATGCAGCTTTTAATTCCCACATGGCGTTTAATGTAGCTTTTAATTACCATGTGTTCAAGTCAGATCACTCTCGTGCTTGAAGAGCTGTGATCTTAAAGTTTTCCGGAGTAAGAATGAGTTCATTCTTGAGAGGGCGGTCTTTAGGAGTTAGATCCATGACAATGTGTGAGTTTTCACTCTACTTATACTTGATGTCTCAATATATGGAATTTGATTATTTAAATTCATAAGTTACCAGAATTTGTTGATGAACGGATCGTTGATTTAACTATTACCCCACATATTATAATGCCGAGTAAGATGCATAGGAGGAGGTTTGATATGGATTGACAACATGTATGAAGAACTATGGTTTAGATGATTCACATTAGATCGATGTTATGCATCAGGTGTTCCAGAATCAGGAAGAATTCTTGCTTCAAATAGTCTTCTTGAGGAGTAGGCATTCAGCCCATCAGCTTTTTGTTATATCTCTTTTGAATTCCTTTCCTCTTACATTGAAATATCAGTTCAAATTATCCTCCCATTTATTTTCATCTGTCTTCCTATAGCTTCTCAAATTACTCACACTTAAATGTCGAGTTTGTACTCAATCATTTGAGTACTCATATCTTGGCATCAGCGAAGTCACAAATTTGATTTAATGAAAAATATTTATAATCTCGACGATGCATTTTCACTCAAAGAATTTAAAAAGTTTTGAGTGGACGCCGAACGTGCAGGAATGGTCTAACTTGGATATGAATGAAATTGGATTAAGAGAAAGATGAGCTGGCTCTTAATTCAAAATCTGATGTAACTAGAATTTAAATTTGAATTCGGATTACACTATTATGCCAATCATATTCAGATCAAATGGCGAGTAATCGAAGATTATCCTCTATAGATCAATCTTCAGTCATAACATTATAGAACTGAACAGAAAGTCCCCTTTCATTCTAAAGTTCCTAAAGGAAAGCACTTGCCAGGCACCCAAACTTTGCTGGACCAACTCTTCAAGGAGAAGAAGGTGAGATACTGATTCAAAAAGCAGATACATTTGATGGAGAATTTCCTACTGAACTTTCGCAGGATTCTGGGCAATAATTAGAACTCCACCAGTATTTTATGTGTTTCCTTTCAAGGAAACACAAAAAATACAGGAGAGGGTCAATCTCTCTTATCATGGTCTGTCAACTAGGATGGTTTTGTGATCCAATGGCCCAGTTAGGATCAGACCATCTGGGGCAGACACTTGCATTCCTCCTTTTATATCTGCTAGTCATCTCCCTAGTCAGCACTTCAGTTTGCATCACCTTGGTTCCTTTTGCACTGTCAGAATGCCTGTATTATCAGCATATCACTACTGTGTTAGTAGGGGTTTCTACCTCTACATCTTCCCAATAAAATAAATAGCACTACATATGTCAGGGTAAAATATCTCACTTCTTCCTCATTTCACTTCAGTTTCGTTCTTAATTTCACATTATTTATCTTGAATGTTAAAACATTTAATCTCTTCATCTAAATAACAATTACTGAATGATGACTCATGGTAATATATGATAAAAGCTAGATAGTTGTAATTATGTTTAATCTGAATCATTGTGGTCACTCTATCTTTTATTTAATAGGTTTTATAATTTTTTACTAATCAATTCACTTCAGTCGTATATTCCAAACAAAATCAAAGGTTGACGAACCAAAATTTTCTTGTACATTAAATCTCAAATAAGGTTATGGAGTTTAAAGAATGCAGAAAGTTGGACTTAGGCTAACTTTCAGGTGTAATACAATAATAATAACATGCATGCATTTTATTACATTTACGAATTAAATTATGTTTAGCGTAGTGCATACGTTTTAATAAAAGTAGGAGCAATAAATTATGTCATATCACTCCTATTTTTTGTATGTCTTAGACTTGCCATGGATTACCCAGATATCTCATATCTTTAAGGGGTTATCATCAAACAATCTATTCTAAAATTTAAGACATCAAGTGTTTTGTACAGACTAATGTGGCCTCATACACTTAATTCTTGGTTCATTCCAACGCAGCCCAAAATGAGGATTTCTACGAAAATTTTAGAAAATTGAGAGAGGCTGAAATATAAACTTAATGTATGAATATTTGAAAATGGTTGAATAATATCCACAATATTCACCTGAAAGATATCATGCGAGTTCAATCTCAATTACTTATTATGATAAAGCGTGTGTCAACAGGCCTCGATGGGCTCGTCTCAAGTCTCTTGAAAATCAACTTAAACTCCAGTTTAACTATGAGAACATTTTCATTATCATTCCACAATAATGTATTTCAGTCTTCATAGGTTCACACAAGTCACAGGTCAGGGGTCATACATCTTGTTTTTGCCTAAATATTTCACAATCCATGACACAATTCTCTTAATGAAGTCGTTTTCTTCTGTAATTGTATGGAAACTAGTCAAATATTTATCACCCTAATATCATTTTCAATATTACCTAGCATCACTTTATTCTCTTTCTACCATATATTACACATGCCATTTTTATGAATAAAATGGTTAGTTCAAGCATTAAAAAAAACTTAACCATAACTGAACATCATGGTGTATGGATTATAAGATATTTCTTTACTTCCTTTATGATACTTCTATGACTTCACAAGTATATTTGCTACACTCTTTTTAGATGTTTTCTCCACATGATACTTCTATGACATCCATAAGGCTTATTTTTTATATAATTTTCCCCTTCATGAAACTTCTAATATTTCAAAGAGAAAGTTATTTAATTTTGATTTACATCATTGCTATCTAGATAGATAGGCAAATACTAAATCAAATTGAAAGATAAATAGAGATTAACTTTAACCACAAAACATTAGACGAAAACTTCAAAAAGATTATAAGAGATATTTATGGAATGTTAATTCAGGATGAAATTGATAATTTTCATAGATTAATGACTCTATATCAATATAATGATCAACATAGATTAATGACTCTACATAAAACATAAGGATTTTCAGTAAGGGTGGAATACCAAAGCACACAGTTTCATGTACTAAAATATCAAATATGATGGAGGGTTGGAAAAAAATTAAATAAGGGAAATTTAGGGGGGACAAGAAGCGTTTGTCTCACCTAGCCTTAATTGATGAATTGTCCCCATTGCAAGCAGAAGTGGTACTTAGAGATGGGAGTCAATGAACAGAGCACTACTTTGGTTGAACATGTGAGGTGACCAATTAATATTTTTCTTGTGTTTAATGTCAAGTAAATAATCATATTTTTATCCTTTCACTTCCAAAAAATTATCACAGCTCTAAATTGTATAATTTAACAAGATGTGAGTTGTATTAGCGTATTCATTTTTTGGACCCTCAAAATTTTGGAATCTCACTGTGCAAAAATAATAAAAATCAATCATTTACCGTATTTAACGTTTTGTAATAATTTGTATAAGTCTAGATTTTTAGTATCTAATTAAATTTTTATGCATTTTAGGTTTTCAAGTTTATATTCCTGTATAATATTATCCTTCAATGTGATGCTTGCTTGTTGGAAAAGTTACTTCTTGACTTAAATTATAATTGAAAATTTTTATTTTAAATATTTCTGAACGTCACTCTATTTTTTTTGAACATCGACATGGACATGAACATACATTAAATACTTGTGAGAACATAATCTTATTAATTTTTTTCTCAAAACAAGTTGGTTAAGTATTTTATTAAAATTAAGCTTAGTTATTACATTTATATTTAAATTTTCAGGTTATATATTTTTATTTATCTAAAATAATTAGCTAAAAAATGTGATTCTAATGATTGTTAAGAAAAAAATAATATTTATTTTTAAAATGTCATCAATGGTGTAAGAGATGTATTATTAAGATAAAAAGTTACAATATGAAAATAAATTATTATTTTTTATAGAATATATATTATTAAAATTAATGTCATATCAAGTGAAATATAAATTATTATATTTTTTGAAAACATTAATTTTCCGATTCGTTGTTCTTAACATTAATGTTTATTAAGAGGAAGAATTTTCTATTATTTATTTCTGAAAAATACGAGTATTCTTTTAATTTGCACATATTATTAGTTTTTTATTTAATATTTTATTCAAAAATGTATTATAATATTTAATATCTGTATTGTAAGTTTATGACATAAGTTTTTTTAGATATAGTAATTGTGTCATTTGTTGAATGGTATTATTGAAGTTGAACTAATATTTAAACATTTTATAATTAATTATTTTCTTCGTAATTTTTTCTAATTGAGTATATTATTTCATATTTTAAAATTCAAAATTTGTATAAAAAAATTATTATCAAACCCCTTTTATCTAATAGTGGTTTCCACAATAGATAACCATGTTCAAAGGCTGATAATTTCTATGGTGGGGGAGATTCCACATGAAAAGGTGGACAATAACATAGCTGGGCGTGGATGCACCATTCTGTAATTTATTTGAAAATATTTCTGGTTCATTGGTAGTTCTCTAAAACCATAGGAGTTGTCTGATGAAACCAAATTACAGTGTTAATTTTAATATTATTGTAAATTTAACCCACCTAAATTATATAAATTTACAATTATAGGAAACTCGCTCAAATATGCATAATGGGAGTGAGGTCGTGTCATTAAGGACTGGCCTTTAGAGATGTATCCATTAGTTGAGTTATACTTATGTAGAGTAAGATGAAAATAAGGTTAATAAAAAGGATTAGATGCATAGTTCAGTGAATTAAGGGATAACGTGATAGAACGAGAAGATAATGAAGACGAAGAGAATAAGTAGGGAGGGCGGATTGAAATTCATTTGTATAATTATTGTGAACCAATATAATAAGATACGTATTGGAAGATAGTTTTCTTTATTTTAATCAAGATGGAGAAGAAGTAAGGTGAAGAGAGATTAATAAGTATACTATAGTTACTAGGTGAGATTTTTAGCATGATTATTTTCTTCAATGAGCAGTAGGTTATATGTAAGAATTATTGAGGCATATAGTAGTGAAGAATACTATGATTTAGATAGTGAAGAAAATTATTTTGTAGTAGCAAGTTATAAAAAGAAGGATAATAATAAAGGTATTATCTAATTTTATATAGCTTAGTGAGGTAGAGATGTCTTTATACACAATAAGAGTTGAAGAGCAAATGATATAGGAATAGACTATATTTAATTTAATTTTATAAGAGTTTATTTTTTTTTATTGAGAGAGATGATATTTAGGATGAATGAGTAACTAAGAGTTGAATATTTATAATATTATATGACTCATGGGTAGATAAAAATAAAATAATGTGGCGTATATAGAAATTACATTTATTAAGTATACTTAATTAGGGAAAATATAATAAAATAATGTGAATTTTTGTCATTGCATGGCAAGTGTGTTTCAAAATGCTTGGTATAGGCTAAATGAGGAAATGATATTCACAATAAAATTTTTGGCTTGCGTATAGATAAAATAAATAATGCATATTAAGAAAATATGTAAATTTGTACCACAGGATGTTCAGGTCATTACTCGAAGTGCCCAGATTTGGACAACTAAGGGTTGGGCACCATTTGTTGCCCCCCGAATTGTGGCATGCGTCCCAACCGTCTTCCTCTATAGCGCTGACTTAGGCAATGGAGACCCTGGGCGAGGTGTTGCTGCTCTCCCTTGACGCATCCTGTTGTTGGATGAGTCCCCCTTTCCTGCCTTGGATCTGGATTAAAATATATGCAAAATGGGGATCGTACACCCTTTTTAACAGCTTTGGAAGGCCTCCAGTAGTTGTAGATGGAGTGGTCTGGCCAAGGTAGTTTGCCAAGGCCCATTGGAGTCCCCAAGGGTTTCCCCCCGGTCCGAAACCACCATGTAACTAATTGAGATGACAACTAGGGTGAGCGATGGATAGATTTGTCCCTGGACGTCTGATCTCCTTGATAAGTGCTCCAGTGAATGCAATTAAACTGCAGTTGTGGACCTCACTAAGTCAGGTGCACCCCCCTTGTCATGTGACCCACCTCCTTAGTAGGCACATCTTTCACCTTGTTATCTATCTCTTTCCCAATTCATTGTGAGCATGGCCCCACCATTCTCATTAGTGGCTGCAGCCAATCATACCACAGAGATAAATAAATAAAATAATAAAATATTAGATGGAATTTCTATGCTCCGATCATCTGTAAGAATAACAAACAATGAGATTATATCAATGCCCTTATCGACTCAATATGATACATTATTTGGGTAGGGTCGACTCAAATCCTGGTCATGATTTCTCTCAAATTTTCTTAAGATCCAACCTATTGGGCCATTATCCATCTTGTCACTCCTAGGACTAACCCAGTGTGTAGCTGAAAATAATTGCTTAGCAGTTATCCCATATCAGAAGCTTTAAAAATCAAAATTTCCTATATAAATGTTGAGTGGACAACAACATTGGATGAATAAAAATTTTCTCTTTTACGTGCATGCCAAGGTTAATCCGTGTTATGTGCCTTGTGTGAGTCTTGTGTGGGCGATGAGTAGGGAATGGCACGTCTGGGACGTGACGCCCCGGACGTGACTGGACGGATGATGGTTCGTGACGAACGGTGACATGATGAAATGTTCATCACGTCACCATCACGTCACGCGTCTGAGGATTTTCAAAAAATCCTTCATGAACCCGTCACGCGTCGTCGCATCCTCGTTCCGTCACATCACCGTCAAGGTGACGGTGTCACCGTCACTAGTGATGGGAAATTCCCCTAGCCCTCGAGGCTGGGATTTTGTTTGTGACTGCACAATGCCACCATCAGATCGCAGATGTCCGCCGGAAGTGGCCCCTGACGGCAGCCCCGTCCCCGACTCCTACACGTCCGCGTTCAGCGGCACAGTCGCCTTCACCGTCCCCACCAGCTTTGCTGCTGCCAGCGCGCTCTGTACGTTCCGCAGTGACGGGAACGTCGCCCCAATGAAGCTGTTGTTGTACGTCTTCAGGAACGGCTCGTTCCCACCGCCATGTACCTGAAACCAACAAGGGTGAGATGACGAGCAGAGAAGGCAACAGAAGAAGAAGAAGGAGGAGGAGGAGTAGGAGGAGGAGGCGGAGGAGGAGGAGGAGGACGAGGACGAGGACGAGGAGGACGAGGAGGTGTAGGAGGAAGAGGAGGAGGACGAGGACAAGGAGGACGAGGAGGACGAGGAGGTGGAGGAGGAAGAGGAGGAGGAGGAGGAGGAGGAGGAGGAATGGCTTGTTCCCCACTGCCACGTACCCTACCGTCTACAGGAACGGCTCATTCCCCACCACCACGTACCTGCAACCGACAAGGGCGAGTTAACGAGTGGGGAAGGCAACAAAAGAAGAAGAAGAAGATCTGTCACGGACGTCATCCGTGACGGACTATTCGTCACTTCACTCGTCCGGACCGGCCCGTCACCGTCACGTCACCGTCACGGGAAATCCCTCACCGTCACCGTCACCGTCACGGACCCTCTAATTCATCACCGTCACGTTATCCGTCACGTGCCCGTCACGGTGACGTGTGACGTGATGGATGACGTTTGACGATCCCTAGCGATGAGGAGGGTTGCTGTTAACATGTAATTGCAGTATTAACCTCACACATGTTGCCTTTTTATTTAGACTTAAATAAATTAAGATTGCATGTAATCCTATTTAAAATGAAATAAATTTTTTTAGTATATTCTCCTGAATTTTCGTGATTTTTACTGATTTCTTTTGAAATTATTGAGTGGAAACATGAAGAAAAGGAGAGATAATGAAGGATATGGAGAAGCATAGGGGCATATACCCAAACATTTCTTAGAACTGTGTCAAAATAAAATTGCACAAAAGTGGAGGGATTTCTCTGCAAATTTTGTGGAGAGAGAGAGAAGGCCAAAAGGATAAAAGGCCATGTGCGTCTCAATCACCATCGGATTGAGCTCAAATTTGGGGGGATAGTTCTGCATTGTATCCTCTTTCTATCCACACAAGTGGGTTGATAAGAAGAGCCCCAAAACTATAGAAAATTAAGGAAAACCTAGAGACAAAAGTGGAATTGTCTCACCCCTCTACCCTAGGTATGAATTCCTAATTTTTTCCCTCCTTGGATGTTTGATCACACTCTGCAGTCAGTGGGAGCTCTCCTTGGATCAAATTTTATCCTGGTATTTTATTTAATTTTCAGTTCCTTTCTTTAGTGATCTTGATTTGTGTTCTTCTTAATTGTCTTGGCAAGGGAAAAATGTACTAGCCATTGTCTTGATTGAAGAAGGAAGTTAGCTAATGATGAGATTCTATTATCAGACATAAAAACCGTAAAATTTAGATAGTTTATCTGTCCCTTACCCCCCTCAAAATTTAAACTTTCTTCACCAACCATAATTTTTTAAAATCCTATATTAAGTACTCTTATCTCGTTACACTTTTGATTCTAGATCTTCTTTTGAGGACCAGATTGAATGAACTGAGGAACTATATTCTTTTCATATTCTCTCATCTGTCATATCCCCATCTTCTGAATTGTTTTCCCTTATCATCTCCTGGTATCTATCCTTTTATTTAGAAAGGAAGTCAATAGAGACCATCCCTCTTTAATATTGGATATCTTACCTTCCCCTCAGAGTCAGATTATATATAATCAAGATTAAATTTATTAAAACTCCATGTTAATTATCTTGAATTAAATCCTTGAACTCTGCTTCTATATGGATGACCCCTCTACTCATTATTTTCATATTACATATCATTTGAATTAAGTAGGGGGTTGATTATAAATATTATTTTATAATTTTTTTACAAAAAATGATAGTAATTAACCTATTTAATTACAGTATAATTCACCTTATTAGTTGGCCTTGTTTTGGGCTATTTCTTAACCGTTGCCGTTTGCTGGCTGCTGATGGGCTTGAGCACTTTGTGCTTGCTGACCTATGGCTCGTGTGGGCACCGTTGCACCTGGTAGCTAGGTAGGTCGCTAGATGACAGAGCCGTCCTTTGTATTTATTTAATTATAAACTTCTTCTTCTCTCTTTATCTTTTTAACTTTTTAGAAGATTAAATAACATACTAGAGAGAAGAATTAAACTCATTCAACTTAATAGTTTTAAAATACATTTTTGCATGAAAATAATTGGAGCTGTAAAATGTGTAAACGTTACATTGAAAGTTGTTATTTTAATCAAAAGCTTCATTTAGGGCATGAACTGAGAATCCATTTTCAAATCAAGATAGTATCAGTAATATGATGCAAACATGGGCTTAAGCTGAGTATTATTTCATGGCTTATTTTGGATTCATTAGTGTCTCTGGAAAGATATTTGTATAGAACTTGTGCGAGAAACAACAAAGTTAAGCTAGAACGTCTTTTGGAGAGTTATAATGTTGGATCATGGTATGAATACAAGGAAATTAAGGAAGAAGGTAAGGCACATTTTGAATGTCACTAAATGCACATTTTGAACGCAATGCAAAGAAGGTATGGTTGAAAAGGTCTATGACATGATGGATGTTATGAAAAACTACACAGAAATAGCCTTTATACAACAATGGAGATATGAAAAACAGATAAGCCTGTACCTTCATAGAGGGAAGATATCTTAAGCATGAATTAGGAGGATGCACACCGAAATAAATGACGAGTATGTGACAATTATATTCAGTTTGCAGCGTTATTCATACGGCATGACTTAAGTCAGAGTATGATGAGAACTTTATTCAATTCCAAGGTCAATCTGTAAACATAAAAGTGAGTGCATGATGGAGACAATACTCCAACTAATTTAACAGTCTGGTCTACATCCAAGGGTCAATGACATTATTCTGGCTTTTTCCATTTCATTTTGATAATATTTTTAATCATCATAATGTATCCAGTTCTGGGATGGATTGGATTGAAATGGCTTTGTTAATAACATTTATATGGGGTAAGAGAGAGAGAGAGCTATAGAGATGCCCCAAATTTTCGAGTAGTGAGAAGATCAAGAAAAAAATAAGACAACAGCTGGGGGGGGGGACCAGATATGGCTATAATGGGCATGTAAAATAGGTATCCCCCTTTTTAAAAATTTATATAGGTCTTTTTGAAAAAGTTCCCAAGAAATTTTTAGTATATCCCCCAGCATTCAAAGATCTTATTCAGGTGATCCTATAGGGCTAGGTGTTCACTTAATCAAACTTTACTAACACTTATTGGACAACCTTATTAATGAACTATCTCAACTGTTAATAAATGATCAACCCAACTGTTAGATTAAGTTTCAAGCTTGTGAGATACTAAGATACACCTTGTGCTCTAGAAGGTACAAAGTATCAAATAAACTCCGTCATGGAATCTTTATCATCATTTGTTTCTATGTATAATCCTTCATCTATGCAAGTCTTCCACATGACTTAGGGTACGGTTAATTGTCAAACCCTAATTTATCATTACAACAATCACTAACTAATGGAGATTATTCAAGAACTTCTTCTCCAATATCTTCACTATCCTAGCAAGGGTTTTAATACATCGTCTTCCTAGAGTCAATTTTGTACTATATTGAGGGTGAACAATCCCATCCCAACTGTTTAATCACCTTAGCGTACTTCTTCCTATAAATGATTGAAGAGTTATTTGAATCTTGTCATTAGACACATTTTTTCACAGTGGACATATAACCATCCACAAATAAGATGTCCGTGGTGTCCCAATTCTACGGACTGATAAACCAGAAATTAGGGTTAGAAATGTTATTCAAGGCTTTTTGTTTATTTGACAGTATTTATAATTTTCTTTATGAGCGTAGGTCAAGAAATAGTTAAATCCCCAAGGAGCAAGTAATGAGTATGTGAATTTTAGCTTCAATTTATTTTTTTCATTTGAATACTTCTTTTAGGAATTAAATTTCATTTAATGAAATGAAACTAGATAAAACTAATTCAGGTAATTCTTGGAATTCAGAAAAGTTTTATACTATTAAACCTAATTTATTTACATTCAGTATAATTTTGGGTGTTTTTATGGAAATCTAATATTGGAAATAACTATTTACTCTGTCAAAAATACCTTAGCCAGTGCCTTGGGAGGGTTGGAGAAGGTCAGTAGTGGTGGCATCCAGTGGAGTGGAGGGCACAAAAAAGATATTGCCACTCATTGTGACAGTGATGGTAGGAGATAGATGCCAGCGAGCAGTTGATGGGTGGCAAGTTATGTGCATTTGGCATCGCTGGTGGTGGCAGAGATGAGGCTCATGTCATATCTGAAAACAGACGCTAAAGTCCAGCACCTTAGAACTAAGTCCACCATCCCTTTTCAAAGGACGGAAGAACTCGTTATCATTCCAACTCATCAGCAAGAGGTGGCGTTTTGTGATGGTGTGTGACATTATTCCAAGTTTTTTTATTCTTGAAATATATTCATATGAATATGAAAATCGAGGAAGTTCTATCAGAAATAAATGAAACAGTTTCTTTATTTTAAAAGTAGGCTACCGATCAATTCTACATTTCTAATCTTGAAATATAAATTCATATTTTATACATAATTATATCTATATAAAACTATCGGGGATAATACAAATTAATAGAACATTTGTAATTCATGAAAAAAATGTGTGTTACAATTGTGAGCACAATTATATGATTATGGTAATAGAGGGAATTCTATAATAAATAATGTTTTAAAGATTGACGTCTTAATGCAATGGGTACGTCTGTGATTAAAGGTGCTGTCACAACGTTCTTATGGGGAATATTCTGCATACCGGATCTAAGAAAAATGTAAATACGTTCTTATGGGGAATACTCTGTTGACCGGATCCAAGAAAAATACAATTAGGTTCTTAAAGGTAATAGGCCTTTTTAATAAATGTTGAGAATTCCTCAACATTCATACCTATTCTACGTATACCATAGATATCATTTATTCCTACTATTTATTTTTGCATTTCTTGCCCACGAATCGAGTCCTCCATATTCTCTTCTCATTTAAAAATTTCAATCATTTTGCACACATTTAACCATCTCATTTTGTTTCATTGTCTTTTTCATCTTTCTGTATATTAAATTCACATGACAGGATGTATTCAAGACGGAGGAAATAGAGAAGATTCATCTTAGGATCCTCCATCGTTTAGCCATTAAGGCTAACAAATCACAGATAGAGACGGAGAGAGAGAGAGATACAGAGAGAGAGAGAGAGAGAGAGAGAGAGAGAGAGAGAGAGAGAGAGAGAGAGAGGCAGACAGATAAAGAGAGAACAAGAGAGAGAGAGACAGATAAAGAGAGAGAACGAGAGAGAGAGAGACAGATAGATAAAGAGAGAGAACGAGAGAGAGAGAGAGACAGACAGACAGATAAAGAGAGAGAACGAGAGAGAGAGACAGATAGATAAAGAGAGAGAACGAGAGAGAGAGAGAGAGACAGACAGATAAAGAGAGAGAACGAGAGAGAGAGAAAGATAGATAAAGAGAGAGAACGAGAGAGAGAGAGAGAGACAGACAGACAGACAGATAGAGAGAGAGAACAGGAGAGAGAGAGACAGACAGACAGATAACGAGAGAGAACAAGAGAGAGAGAGACAGACAGATAGAGAGGAACAGGAGAGAAAGACAGACAGACAGACAGACAGAGAACAAAAGAGAGAGAGAGAGAGACAGAGACAGAGAGAGAGAGAGAGAGAGAGAGAGAGAGAGAGAGAGAGAGAGAGAGAGAGAGAGAGAGAGAGAGAGAGAGAGAGAGAACAAAAGATAGACATGACGACAAATTATGATAACATAACCTCGAATCAAGTTCGTGGATGGGTTATTAGTAGCCTCAAAATCAGACTGTTATACTGCCGACCCTTGTCCTTCAGTTATACTCATGGACCTTCATAGCATCTCCTGAAGGAGGCGGACCGTTGTCTCCTTCCTAATCAAAGGTTTTTCATATAGAGGTTAAGAGCAACTGATAGATTTAGAGATGGAGAAGGTGACAGATAGATTTAGAGCGGGTGAGAGACTGAAAACAAATAAGAGATAGTTTGTCAGGTGGTCAAGCGGATACCAGAGGCGCCGGCGGCGCGGGGCTGGAACGGCGGTGGCGCGGTGGCGCGGTGGCGGTGGCGGTGTGGCGCGACGGCGGCGAGGTGGTGGTGGTGACCGCGGCGACGGGCGATGTGTGCCTTGGTAGAGAGAAGAAGAGTGAGAGGAAAATAGAGCGAGAGCGCTTGCGAGAGGAAGTCATTCTTCCCAAAGAGCGAATAACTGGGCAGAACTGATGAAGGAAATGTAATGTAGAGGGATGAACGGATGACTTCCCAGTCCTGTTCCCTGTATCTGTAACCTTCGGTCATCATCCATCGTTTTTTCTAATGTCGAGAATTCCTTACCGGTGCTGTTGAAGGCCGCCAAGTCTGGAGAGCCCGGTGGCAGGCCGAGAATGTCTGAGAATAATCATTCATCAGAAAGGGAGTGGGCGAAATGATTAATGGGTTTTTCGATAAACAGAAAAAACTTACGAAAACGAGGGAATGTTCTCAATACCCGGGTTCAGTCATCAGATACTATTGGAGGGATTTTTTAAGTCGTGATTGAACAGGCTTTAATGGAAAATTTTAAGAAAGTTTGGAGAATGAAAGAAGTTGAGTTGAAATTATTTGTGGTGCATGTCAACTTGCAGAACCCTTGATAAAAGAAAGAGATGCGCGTATGAATTACCCCCGTATTCTTCTGAATCACTTTCTCGATGGAATAATTTTAAAAGCCAAAAGAGAAATGAAGAACAAACGGTCTTTATTGGAAACATTCCTTCAATAAAATCACTCAGAACCTTGGTAGAAAATGGTCTTTATTGGAGGGATTTTTCTTATGATGTTTTCTGTAAAACCTTGGTTTTACAGAAAACATCATAAGAAAAATACTGTGATGTCTTTCCTCCTCGTCTTCCTCCCTGTCTAACGAGCACTATCATAAAAAAATTCTGAATCCAGGTATTGTGAACATTCCTCATAATATCTCTATCCTTCAACAGAGATATAGACGAAAAAAAAACTTGTAAGAAACAAGACGAATTCCCGAATAAAACTTCAAAGGAAAAACCTGTTAAGGAGGAGTTCTACTCGGCACAGTCACAGGATGGCTCGATAGGGACTTAACCAAGATTAGGTAGTAATGATTAACTACCGTATACTCGTTAGAGATAGAAATTAGGATCCAATATTAGTTTAAACATAGAATAGGATTAAAGACAGAAATTAGGATTAAAGATAGAATAGGATTACTCAACAGAATAACTGTCGCACTAATCCACCGATCCAACAGATGAGATCGGTGGACTCATAGGCGTTATAACGGTCACGATTACTTGTGACCGTTATAAGCTCTCGCACCAATTCACCGATCCAACGGATGAGATCGGTGGACCCATGTGCGATATAACGGTCATGATTAAGCACTTCTGAATTTATGTATCCGTTGATGTCGTTACAACGGATATATAAAACAACGGCTCATTACTATATTTACGATTACAAATCCCCTATATATATGCAACCAATGTAAACACTTAAATTTGGGGAAAATACAACGATCCACTATTCCAACTATTCGCTCAGCGCTCATCTTTCTTCTCGCTTCTTCTTTCTTCTTCTTTCTTTCTTCATCTTCTATCTTCAGTCTCTCTCTCGAAGATCTCTTACAGGTTGAGTCATACCTGGGCATAAAGAGATGTTACCGTCTGGAATACTACAAATACTATACAAGTTAACCACGCGGTCATACTTAAGAGTATAACCCTGCAAAGTCTCGGCCTTGTAAACAAACCGAACGAGATCACACAAACAGTAAGCGCTCTCATTCCGAGCTGCTGGGCAGCAATAGTTCGCTGGCATATCCGCCTCACCAACAGCGTATTTGAGGCAGAACATCAGATTAATCGGCACGGCGTTGCATCTATCAGTAAGATCCGCCGTTGCCCCGCTGAGTAGAATGAACACAGAAAGGAAGACAAGCGCGCTAGTCATGGTGCCCATCGTCTTGTAATTTTGGCCTTCCAATTGGATTTTGGAGGGACTTTATAAAGGATTGGACTGCAGAAAAGGTAGCTGATATGATAAATTGATAATAAAGAGAATTATTGTGCTGCATGGAGACTGTAGGAGAGGATAGATGTCCGCCCTTGGTCTTAGGGTAGACTAACGGCCACCGCCGGTCGTGAGAGGGAAGAAGGAAGCGCGTAAGCTTGACTTGCATCATAAAAATCTTTGCTCTTATACCCTGAATCGTCAATCAAGAGCTGTTTTCAGTAAAACTCTGATGTCTACTCGCCCTTTAAATCCCCATTGACGGGTCCAAATAGCTTTTGGGGTTAGGCTCGTATGGATAATGATGGTGTTGACGGGTAGTAAACGTTACGCATCACTGTTCTTAAGAGTCTTTGGTCTTATCCTTGAATAGTCAAGCAGGATCTGATTTGATTGAAACTCCAATTTAAGTTTTTGCTTCCCCATTGACAGGAGCCAATCTTTTTATTATTACTTCAACGGGGATGGAATTAAAGTGGGCATGTGTGGATAATGAGGATGTCGACGGGCGATAAAATAAAAGCCTAAACATATTTTGCATATAGGTTATGAGGATACAATTTACTCGTTATGAGGAGAAGCGGCAAGGATTCCATATATATGTGGAAACATATATTGAATCCACGATCATATCTAGACTGAATGCCAGATAGCCAGCCCGGATTCAATCTAAACTGGTTTCTTACGAGTTGAAGAATATTGTTTAGTAAACTTAGGGGTTGAATGTAGAAGGTTTGATGGAGAAGATAGAGAGACCAGATAAGAGAGTATAAAGGAGTAAAATGTGAGTGAAAATGTGATGAAGAACACTAATTAAGCGAATTATGATGCTGAGAAAGTGACAACGTAAGGCGAAGACACTTAACTTAAATCCTTATACTCTACCAGGATCACCAGGATTTATGAGTGTCGGTAAGTTCTCCTCTTCTCTAATGCCTCTTCCCACACACCCAGGAAACCAAGAACACACTTGATGGACCACAGCGATTCACTATCTTTCAATCTGTCCACGCAAGTAGGAAGCATGTTTAAGATGAATTTCAAAATGATCCAGGCCTCAGAGGGTATGGATGGAAAGAGGAGGGGAAGACGAAGCAATGCTGAAAATTTCAGCTCAGTTGGACTTGTAAATCATAAGTTACGGCTGTTTCAAGTTGAGCCCATCCTAGTCCTTGATTTCCTTTTCTCTCACTCATCAGCATCCTCATTTTCCATGTCTGTTAGAAAGTGAAAGCGCCTAAGTTTCTGCTACTTTTCATATTCCGCGCTGGCGCTTTTCGTAGTTTGCGCCATGTGTACCTGGAAAAAGGACAAAGAAAAAAACAAAAGAAGGTATAAAAAGACATTTTCTCGAGGTTGATGTGGCGGTGCGTCAACAAGCCATGTCACCATCTTTCTTCTTTCTTCTTTTTTATCTTTGTATTCATTGAGTGGACGTGAACATGCCACATCACCCTGCGCCAAAAAAAACACGTATAAATATATATATTTCGTCTTAGAGAATTCATATCTTTTGAAATTTGATATGGAAAAATTCCACAAAATCATAAATCGTCTCATAAAATTAAATTGTTTAGAATCTATTGTTAGAAACATCACAAAAATGCGAAACAAAATCAGAAAATCATCCGAAAATATATATAATCATTTAAGCTTGATAACATGCAATTATGAGTGACTTAATGTAAATATAGATGTAAAAATGATCATATTAAAGCGCTAAACATGCATGTTATCACTGCGTAGCATTTCATCTTCAACAATTTTAGGAAAAAAATGTCTGCACTTGGATGGCCACTTCGATGGCCTTTTTGCCTACTTTATGTTTCAGGGAAAAAAATTCAAAATTAGTTCTGTATGAATTGTGGACTATCTAGTGTTAAACTCATAGCTTTTTTGGCAAAGTTTTGATTGGAATCGATGTGGTTTGTGTTAAGGCTATTTTAGTCTGGTGACGAGAAGTATAATTTATGCCTACAATCCTTTTTATATGACCCAGAACACAACAACGTATCAAAAAACAGAGTATACCATTCTACTTTCAAACTCTTTCATAATCTCAAATAAGTTGTTTTCTATCAAAATATATTCATTGATATTTTGTGGAAGATATGCTTCAATAAAAGCTCATGCATAGAGAGGTCCAGGGGAGTAACTAATTCCTTGCTTTTTGCAATCAATGCTCCCAACACACCACCTATAGATTTAGATGTACTTGAATTTAAGAAATGGTGTCTAAGTCTTGCTCTCTTATTCAAAGTGGAAGTGCGGTTGATTCCCCTTTTGTTGAATACGCTATTTTCTGTACCTTCAAACTATATGCTACCATCAAATCATGGCATACCATTATGTCCCCTAGTTTTTATTTCACAAATCTTAAAATCATATATTTATCATGCAGAGAAATTTAGGTTTAAGGTTTGGCCAAAAAGATGAAAATAAGGATTCATAATAAAAATAGTTAAATAGTAGTATAAGAAAAGGATAAGGTGATATTAGGAGAATATATTGAAAACCTGGAAGATAAGTAGCAAGTGTACGGAAGTGATTAAACAAAGATAAAATTTAAGATGATACATAATAATATATAATAGTAGATCCTGATAGTGGGAACTAGGGAAAGGTAGGTGTAATATATTTCCAAGAAAATATCTTATTCATATTTACTGAGTATCATAAGTGGGAGACTGAAAACAAATTTTAGTATCATAATGAAGGAATAAAAAAGCAAGAAAGTGGAAGATTTATGTTTGGATTTTAATTAATATGTGAATTACATCTGAGATATGAGTGATAGGTATAGTAAGTAAAGCAATATTGAAATTAAGGAGTTGGTCCATAGGAATTTCACTTTAAGGTAAAAGAGAAGAGATAATGACAAGAGGGGGATAATATTGATGACAAGAATAATGATATTATTTAAGTATATATAAGTTAATTAGGTACCTAAATAATTGTATACAATAAAGATTTAACATTAAAAGTAATAGGGGAAGAATAGGTGTTGGCTTTTAGAAGAGTTTATTTACTTTTATAGAGAGGGAAAAAATACAAAGGGATAGTTAGGATTAATAAAAGGAATCAATGTTCATATTAACCTATGACTTGGGGTAGATTATAGTTATAAAATACTACTTATATGGGTACATATATTTAATACTTATTTCTTTATATATTTTTTAAAAGATAAAATGAATTGATACAGGACAAATTGATAATGCCTGGCAAATGTTTGCGAAATTGCATTCAAAAGACTGATCTCGTATCATCTGATGAAATCTCACTCTATCTGAATTCTAAATTTACTTTAAGCAAATAAAATTGGTTAAAAAGCATATAAATTTAGGATACTGAGCTCATAAGCTCACCTGAATCACCCTGGTGCAGGTGGGTGGATAAAGGAGGGCCGTCGTAAGCTTCCTAAGCTTCCAAGGAGTTGTTATCACCCCGTAGATAGTGATGAAAACCCAAGGATAGTTATCCTGACACTACCTAGAAAGTTTGTCAGAACATGCTCAAATTCAGGGCAAAAGAGAGATTTTCAGGGTTACAGGACCTCAATGGTAGTAGATAGGGTCGTCTGATGTAGGGATCTCTATGAGCCATTGGATGACCAAACTGTGGTTCCATTTGGCGAGAAACTACCATCCGGATGACATAGTCACTGACCCAGGGTGGAGATGGATGGATCTGCCCCTAACCATCTGATCTCCAAGATTGAAGATCTAAAGGCTGCAATTAATTTTCACAAGTAGACCTCAATAATGTTTTAGTTGTCCCTTCAACCTTCCTCTTCCTTGATTTGTTTGTCGTCATTCAAAGCTGCTGCTAGTCAGAAGCCTACAAAAAGAAAGAAGATAAACAAGAGGTCAGATATAACGTAGACAACTGAATCTTCACTAACGAAGAGTTAACAATTGAGATTAAAACATCACTTAACGTTTGGCATGTTATCATGCAGGCTGCAGACTGGATCGACTGGAAGCCCCATCACTTTTGATTTCTTATCTACATAATATTGTAGCTTGTTTGGCTGTGAAACTTCTATTACTTTCATCGGAATGCCCAAGCATCAAAGCTGGAATAAACTAGATAGAGGATATCACTTATCAAAAATGTCGAAAACCGGAGTTGTCATCTAAATGCTATTGGGAATCTAATGTAAAATGAAAATTACCAACTTTTTCGTGTTCATGTGCAAACTAATTATCTTTGCATTGGGCCTGTCATGTTCTGAGCCTTGTCTGGTCTTTTTCATGACAGCCTTGTGTTGAGGTCTCCCTTGTGCTATTGAGGCACGTGCGCTCGCCAACCGCCATTGGGCCTAAACATTAATGCCCATGGATAAAAAAAGTTCTTTTATTTATGTAATTCAATTCAGTCCTGAACAATGTAGAACAACTAACTTAAGAGAATAATTAAAGAAAAAAGTATTCTTCACCCCATTAAAAATTCCCAAGCATGTTTTGCATGAATGGTAATTTTAACGTAATGTTCCACATGATTTAAGAATTTATATTATGTAAATTTTGGATAATATCAATCAAAGGATCGGCAAAAAAAGCCTTAAATATGTATGTTTTTACTTATGAATTTGGATTCATAAATTTGATCTAATCCGGTATGTACGCATTCCCACTCAATATGTTGAGTTCTTCATGGACTATTATCATGTAAAGGCAACCTTTCCTTTTGAAGTCAGTGTATTTTGAATCCTGTAGCTCTTCCTTCTATTTTCTTATCTGATCATTTGAAAACCATCATGCGCAATATACACTAGATGGGGATTCAATCGTTTAAATTCTGGATGAATCAACATTTTTCTTCACCTCGTGAGACCTTTTCCATCATTTCCTCTTTTCGACGACCGACTAAGGCTTCCTCATATGATTCCTTTTGAGAAGGATTGGCTAGATGGAGTACTTTTCACCCCAGTACAAAAAACAATCAACATTTGTCCTCATATCATTTCACTTCAAGTTGATTTCCAATTGGATTATGAGTGAGAGGTATTTTTTTCCTGCATTTTTTCTTTTTATTTGTCCCTCTGATATGCCCAAATTTGGGGTTTCAATGTCATTATTTTAATCCAGACTTAACCAAGAATATTTATTAAAATTTCCAATAAATATTCTACAATGGTAATAGGGCAAGTAAGGGGTCGATCCACAGAGAGGAACAAATTTCAGACTTTTTTATAGCTGGAAATGAAAGAATGAGTTTAAAGATGAGAGATAAAATTTCTGGAATGTTTTTTAGATTTTAATTAATTTATATTTTTTCCTAGGGTTTAATTTGAAAAAGAAGTATAAGGAAAAAACTAAAAATATTTTACAGTTATATTTCTAATGTCAATTAACATCAGAAATTGGAAAAAATATTTTTTAATTTTATGGAATTTAATTTACATTAAATACCACTAGAGTTATTAAAAACGAGATGTAGCGATTTTTTAGAATTTGTTTAGATGATAAACTCACTAGAAATTGATTATGGATTTTTAGGGATTTTTCCATTTTTTTAGAATATTAAATGCTTATAATATTTTGCCTAATGTTTCCAATTTTTTTCCTAATTTTTTAAAATTTAAATGCAGGAGAGGTCAAAATTACCTGCTCCGGTGATCGTCATTGGCGCTAGCGGTGGAGCGGCAGTGTAGCAACTGCAGAGCAATGGTGGAGTGGCTGCGGAATGCGATTTGGCTATGTTCTGAATAGGGGCTTTTCTGCACGGGAGGTACGTGCTCTACCAATTGGTTTTGTGCCTTAGTTCATCAATGAAAAACACAATTCCATGGATGTGGAAGCATGTTGATTGATTCATAATCAATCTTTAAAATCAAATATTGAACGTACCTTTTGGGTAACTTGTTCAAGCATGGACTATGCCGCTCTGAGATCGTTCTGAAGCCTTTCACGTATCCGGTCTCTAGAAGTATCCATGCGATCACTCGATGCTTCGATCTCCACGTCATCTTATTTAGTTCTTCTTGAAAATCTAGAAGATCTTCTCACCATGAAGACACTCTCCTTGGATGAGTGGGGAAGATCGTGGAGAAAGGGAGGGGCTCTCAAATCTGGCTGGCCTAGGTGATTGAAATGAGAGCCCATTTCCTATTTAGATTTCACTTCAAAAACTCTAAAAGTAAAATATATCTATCGATACCCTTATGACCTTATGCGTGTGACCCTCTAGGCCCATGTATCATTCTAATTAATAACTTTAGTGGCCAAATCAAAATTATTGATCAACCTTATTAATGAGGATTGATTTACCCAATCGATAGGTTAAGGTTCCAGCCTGTGGGGTGCCAAGCTACACCTCGTGCACTAGAAGATACCTAGTAGTGTTGAACTCTCTCATGGAACCTTTTCTGTCATCAGTTACCGTTTATGTACAATCCATCATCCATGCAAGACTCTCAAATGACTTCAGGTATGGTTTATCGTCAAACCGTAAGGAGTAATGGAGATATTTGGAAAACACCTACTCTAGTATCCCCACTACCCTGGCCAGGGATTTTTCTACGCCGTCTTTCTTGAGTCCATCTCCTCTTATACCATAGGCGGATGATCCCATCTTGACCACTCAATCATCTCTACAAACTTCTTACTACATCCGAGCTATGACTTGTTTGCATCTCATGATTAGAGGCTCGTAAGTTGTATTCAAAATGTAGTCATCCATTCAGGAGATATCCTTGGTGTCTCAGGTCAATGGATCACTTATACTATAGTGACATGAAATCAACCTGATCGGCATTTAGGTATAACAGCATTTAGGGATTTGTACGGATCAATTCAGTGAACGTTTTTCACAAAGAGCACCCACTATCAATCCTTAGTGTTATCCCACTAATAGCCACATCATCGGCTATACCTATCGTACAAGTATGATCTGCTAGTGCTATTCTATTCGGATAATTTGATGTCTATCTTGACTATCCATTGAATAGGAATATTTAGATTACATGTTTAAAGACTAGTGATCACTCTATTATGATCTCAACATAATTCATTATGTCATTCCACGTATTCATGGACTTCATTATAGATACCACCAGAATAGTAATGAGTGTAAATATTTTATTCAGTGAACTTAAATAAACATGGTGTTGTGATCGGCTTGACGGCCACATAATATCCAACACTGCACATATGTGGAGTAGTGGGCGTAGGAATGTTCCTGCCGTACACGCGCCATGCACAACGGCGGCAACAAGAGCACAAATATTGATTGTTTTGCCCTAGATGACACAATTTAAACGTGATTTTTGGAATTGGAATGGCAAATGAGAGAGGAGTAATAGATAGATATAGTCATAGATTTTAGAGTGATAAAATACTGATCTAGAGAGAGAAAATGTCAAAATGAGGAGACAGAGAGAGAAAATGAAGAAGGGGTGTAGAAGGAGTTTGAGAAGGGATGTAAAGGTGCGAATGAAGGAAATTTTATATGAAAATTTTAGGGAATAAACAAGGGATAGGGATGAATTTCTAGAAAGAGAATGAGAAAGAGTCTATTCTAGAGAGAGAAAATAAGGGAAATAAGTTTTTAGAGCGAGAAAATGATGGTTTTAAATGATAACTGGATAGATAGTGATTGGAAAATAGCAATCTAGGTTCCTAAAACCTCAATGCTACCTTAATGTGCCCTGAATACTTCCTCTCAAGTCTGGATCCTCATATTTTTCCAGGATCAAGAATTTTTCAATGCAAATAAGAGTGAGATTAAGAGAAAACTTCATTAAACTTACATTAAGTAGGTTGAACAACCTGGATTCAGAAAAATGTCTTGTCTTACTGGCCAGTTACTTGTTAGATACCGTGCAGAATGAGGGGAAATGAGGGAGAAAAATAGTATTTATATTCATAGGAAGAATTACTAAAATACCACCTTGGGCATTTTGTATTCTTTTTCTTGCTATTTTACCTCCTTTTATCCATGGGTTGAGAGCTCAATTCTTGTAATCTTTAGCTTCATTCTTGCAAGTATTTTAAGAGCCCAATGGCCAGGCCCTATCATGGCCCATCTCCTTCAAATTTCTCTTTTGAAGGCCCGCAACACCCTTTGCTTTTTTCAAGGCCCTTTTGAGAATCACTAAACTCTCAATAATTCTCCAACTCTTTAAGAATTAAGTCATCTCCTTCTGGTAAATTGTTTACACATATAAAACTATAAAATAGTCATCAATACTAAAACTGCTTGACTTTAAAGAAGACAAGGAGGTTAATCAAAAATTAGAATTTATAGCTAATGCACAAATATTCAGTTAATTCAAATAATAACATGATAAATGATAAATCCAAAATGATAGTAATATATATGTGAAAATCTGGCTAATTTATCTACTTCTTTATCTTTATCTGGATATATTATCAACATTTATGTTAAGTTGTGAAAAATCATGAAATAAAATCAGCGTTTTCTAATTTTGAGTTAAATATTGTCATTTGTGGGACTAACCCCACTCAACTCAATGAGTTAAGTGGAATGAATCTCACTCTCTTCTTAGTTTATGTGGAAGATGTAGGAATTAGGTGAATCTTTCATGAATAAAGGGTATATTTAAATCAAGTAGAAGCTATTTGGCCCTGGGCCAAGAAAGGAAGCCCAAATCAAGACAGCTGGCTCTAGTCTAAAGGCCAACTACGGAAGCTCCATTAATCCCACTAAGAGAGGCATCTTGGGCCAAATAAAGGAAGGCAAGGGGAACATCCAGTCATGATTATTTAAGGTGCTTGGATGCTGATTGGACGACACCCTTGGACGTGGATCCAAGCCAGAGAAGAAGATCCAGCCATTCAATCCATAAATCATCCAAGGGTGGAGACTTAAAGAGAGCATTTTTAATGCTGATTAAGGAAAGAAGTCTTGAACATCCCTTGGGTATTTAAAAGGTCTCAATGCTGATTGGCGGACCATAATGGATGTGGATCATAACCCAGAAAAGAAGATCTAGCCATCCATTGTATTAAAAATCCAATGGCTCTCATTTGCTCTCTCTCCCTATATAAACCCCTTCACCCGATGGTAATATTTATCTTGTGATTCAATCCAAAGTATGTTTGGTGGCCTAAGTGCAATTGATTCATAGATCCATTCATCTTAGTGAGTGCCAGGCTAAGGAGGAAGCATCCAGGGCTTAAGAAGCAGATAAAAAGGAGAAGAAGAAGTCCCTTGTGCCTGGGAGGGTGTGACAAAGAGGTTACCTGTTCATTTTTTGTCTTTTAGTTAGTCTTGCAGCAGCTAACCAGTATACAGATGGTTCCAAGCCATCCAACCATGCTCAAAAAATCATTACAGAACTCATTCTAAAGTGAAGTTAGTGCATGTCGTTTTTTCTCTCTCCTCCACCAAGCCACTATCCCCATTTAGCATCCTGAGTTAGCAAAATTTTGACTAAGTCCAGAGCGCCAGCTTGTTTCATTTCCTATTTATTTTAGCTTTAAAATATTCATTAGAAATCCCAAAAAATTCATTTTCTGTTTACTAATAGTTTTATAAATATTTTAACCATATTTTAAATTTCTATGTTTATGCTTTTATTAGTTATTTATCCTCATATGTAGTGAACCCACTTCTAAAATTCATAAAAAATTATAAATAAAGCACAAATTCATTAGAAAAAAACCTTGCCCCCTGTGGATCGGCCCTTACTCTCCCTACGCTAGTAAGGTTATTATCAATTTTTGTTGTTTTAATTCGGATAAACCAACGACACTAATTAGTGAAGTTAAATTATCACTAATTACCTCTATAATCTGAATTATCAATAAATTATAGATTAATAATACTAAAAACATCTAAAACGTATGTAAATACACATGCATTTATCATGTTATCACCCTCAGATTTAGATTTTTTATGTTTCCTCTTCACCTTTTTAGATATCTTGTTAGCCATTTTCTTTCTAAAATTTTGTATTTAAAAGGTCATTGTTTTCTAAGTCTTTTCAAGAAAAGAAAGGTTTTGTTTCCTTTTTCCTTCATATGGGTGATATTACATTTAGTTTTCTGGTGACAGATTTTGGAAATCTTGATCACCTGCTACTTTATCTATGACCATGCTTCTTAGTGGACCGATACATTATTGTTGTTTCATTCAATGAACTCATAGAGGCATGTAGGAATAATCCTCAATCACAGTGATTCACTCTTGCAATACTGCTATTATTTTCTTCATGATGTTAATCTTCCATTCTTATCTCGTTTCTCTTAGTTCTTTCTAACTTATGTTCCAAACCGTGTAAATTTTATGTTTCATCATCTCATCTAGCTGAGATACAGAGAAGAAATGCACTGTGTTTAATAAATTCTGGTTTTTGAGACTTCATCGTGAGGCTCAATTTGGGGGCCAAATAGAAGTGTCCTGTCTGCAGTATTTTTTATACTTTATTTTCCAATGTGGCCCATAAAAAAATGTCCATAAACATGCCTTCAGCTGCGATGAGTAAACCAAATTAAAGCATCATCAAAAATTTCCAATTTTGAATGTTGTAGGTTGCCATGACTACAATAAAATTTTCAATAGATTGAAATTATCATTTCATTCATCTACAGTATTACTTTTGGGCATGAATGACTTGTGTAATTTATTTCAATTTGATCACATAGCTCTTGTTTGGGGATTTAATAATTCATTTTTTCTTGGGAAACTGACAGTCAGCTTCTAAATACCATTGATGATTTAATTTAATGGTTGATTTACATCTTGATCACGAGTATTTTAAACAAAATTTCACTGAATTATTTTAGTTTCTTCTATATTATCATTTATTCCTAGTCATCCCATGATTTGTTTCACTAACTAGTGTCTTATGTTCAAAACGGGACTGAATGCTTTTTTGTGTCTACCCAATGTTCAAAATGAGACTGAATTTGTCTGATTTAAAGAGTAACAATAAAGTCAGAGGAAAACAACTATTAGAAAGCATTTAAATTTGAGAATCAATAACATATAATAGGGTTTTATGGTTGCAATAAAATATATTCTACTTCAACAGCATGTGTATAATGATTTAGGAATCTTCAAGCCTCAATAACATTTACTATTAATTAACAATATTAGCATATTGAATAATCAATATAAGGATCCATTTAACCCAATTGATAGCTTAAGTTTCCAGTACGTGAGTTTCCAAGCTACACCTCATGCTCTAGCAGATATTGAGTAGTAGTTTAAGTCTCTTATGGATCCTTGTTCATCATTGGTCACATTAGCCATATAATCCTTCATAAACAGGAGACTACTATATGACTTAGGGTAAGGTTAATCCTCAAACCCAATCTATCATTTGGTCGGTAGTGATGTGTAATAATGATAATTGGAATACATCTTCTCCAATATCCTCACTGTCCTAGCTTAGGATTTGGATGCATCATCTTCCTTGAGTCAATCTCCTCTTATACTGAGGGCAAAAGATCTTGTGTTCGCCTCACAATCATGTCCATGGACTTATTTTTATAATTGAGTGAAAAAATATTGGAATCCCATGGTTAGAGATACGTAAATCATATTAAAAACATAGTCGTCCATCCACAAGATGTCCTTTGTGTCTTGGTCAACGGATCACTCATACAACCATGACAGGAATCAACGTCATTGACGTTCAAGTATAATACCATTCAGGGATTCATACAGATCAACTCAGTGAACTCTTTCTTTAAAGACCACCCAACATCTGTCCATAGTGTCTTCACACCAATAGTCACAACATCAACCGTACTTATCATATAAGTAGGATGAGATAGTGATATTGTATTAGGATAATTTGATGCACATCTTTATAATCATTTGAATAAGAATGTTTAGAATACATGTTTAAATATTAGTGATCACTATATTATGATCTCATTATAATTCACAGAGTCCTTGTATGTAATCATGGACTTCATTATAAACTTCACATTTAAATAATAATGAAATAATATTTTATTCAACGAACTTATTTAAAACATGATGGTGTGATTTGGCTTAAGGTCCACTAATTATCCTCAATATGGTAGAAAAGGTTATTAATATTTAGATAATAGGCAAATAAGTCATCTAAATGCTGCTTCCCTAATGTTCTTTTTATAAAGCCCGTACTATCCAGGGTTAGTAGAAAAGGTGATTGATAATGTAATGAACAAAATATGATACAAAATTTTTTTCAGATCACCGTGCCTTTTCAAAATCATTGCCAATGCAAAAGCCTAAGAATTATGTGATTCTTGTGGTTGGCCTTTATACTTGGGTAATAAATTTTGTAAGACTCCATTTTCAATTTATAAAAATAAACGATCAGAAGGTGTTCGCTTCTCAGAAAATTTTTGTTCTTTAAGTGATTTTCTTTTAAAAAACCATGTTACTAAAGTATATATTTACAAGTATAATAAACTATGTTTGGTTAAACCTTCAGACCCGTAACCAATTCAAGTGAACACCTTCTCAAGCTCACTAAGTGTATTTGGATAATTTAGATCTACTCTATATGCCGTTGGGCTCTATTTGGATGCAAACTTATTTCACAATATTCATGGATGTAAATTTTTATTGCATATTTATAGATAAAAAGAAAAAATGACGTCAAAAAGTATATCCTTGGCGTTGGATTAAATGTTTCAGCTTTCAGGATATGACACCAAGAAAAACCGATAATCACATAAATTTATCCGTTGTTTCTTTGAGGAAGTAGAAAAATGCTCCAATGAGGAAAACGCAGAAAATCTAACATTGATCCATTCACTTTTTAACTGCAACTAGGTTTGATCCCTAACTTATTATTTTCTATATTTTTGTGATCCAGGATTTTCAAAACACAAGGGGATTCAAAACATTTAATTATTATTTGTATAAATTTAAATGCGTCATCTTCCTGTCTAAATAAAATTGTCCTACACGTCATGTCCAAAAAGCGTGTTTTCAGAGTGTATTTCAGTTACAGCTTTAATACATAGATTAATATCAAATATCAAGTAATTTAATTATTAATTACCATTGATATAGTACTAGCGCTTTTACTTCTACATATAACATATACCTCTCTGACTAAGATGCACCTCATATGTTTTAATAGAAATAGTGTGTCATGAGGACCCTTAATTTACATAAGGTGCGACTTCTAATCTAAGAAAAGTTGGAACTATGCAGTACAAAATTTGTATATTGGAGTAGAACTGTTCATAATAAAAATGAATTATAAATATTCTCTTTCTGCATCTTATTTTTAAAAATATACACTTTTATTTATTCGTTAAATACAGGGAGAGAAAAAATTCATAATGTCTTAATTTTGAATCAGTAACTAGAGGACTGTGATAAGCCTAATAATGCACGTAAAGATGTCGTAGATTTTGGATTTAGACTTATACAATAAAATTTATAATTTCCCTTAATCACTAAATATGAATATAGAGCAAGTAAGGGGTCGAACCACAGGGAGGCAACAAATGAGAATTTTTATCCACTTTTAATGAATTAATTCAAAAATGAATTAATTTTGCAATTAATAAATCTTAATCATCCTTAATAATATTCTTTAATTAATCAAAATTAAGTAAGATTTAATTTTGATTTCTAATATTTCGGTCAGAAAATTCAAGATAGGAATATTTTGATTTTAAGCTCAGATTAATTCAGATTATTAATTTCCCAATTATAAATTTAAAAACAATTTTATGAATTGGGAATTAAATAATCAAGAAAGGGATTTTTAAATTGGACTTCAAGATAGATGAATTTTCGATTCAAATTTTATTTTTAGGTTTTTAATATATTAAATTAAATTCCTAAAAAATAAAAATCGAAATCTAGAGAGAGAAACTAAACAAATTAACCTAGAGAGAAAAAGTAAAGAAATTGGGGAAAAGATGAAATCCGACCCTAAATTGAAAATCTAATGATGCAGAAATATTCAAAATTGATTTATAATTACGTATCAAAAATCAGATCTTGAATCAGAATCAAAATGAAGTACTAATTTCATTCAAAACAAACTTCTAGGGCATGTACATTTCTCCCATGCCTTGGCGTTTTAAAATCGTTCAAGAAGATGATTAAAATACAAATCAGAGACTTATAAATTTGGGTTCAGAACCAAGATCTGTCGACTTCTAGAATCCCTACTGTGTCCTTCCTGGCCAATTGCTTGGGGAGAGCCTCCAAAAGTCATTTTTTGCCTTTTCCAGACCTCTATTTAAAGATCCAACCGTCTAGATTGTAGAGGGGGAAAAGACAACCATGGCCTCAAAATTGCAGCCCAATCCGACGTCTAGATCTCATAATATCACCATTTTACTGCAGCTTAATGTAGGCCGTTGGATCATTTTACTAAGCAAAAAAAATCGATTTTTATGATTGGTGGCGCAATCCTCATCATTTTTTGCTTTCTCGAATCACGCTCTGACATGTAGTTGTCTGCGCCCGCAGGCCCAATCATTGAAAAAGTCATTGGTCTCTTTGAATGTCTATAAAGAAGCCACGTCGCCTTGTGTAATAAAAAAAACAAAGCGCCGTTTTATTTAAAAAATGTGGCGAATCGACGCTGCATAAATCATAATAAAAAAATGCACGTGCTTGTCGGTTGTCGAGTGCGTTAATTGCACGCGGCAACTCGATGCCGCATGCATGCGCTGCGCGCGTGCATGTCGGTGGGTGTATTTAAAAAAATAATCTCTCTCTCCTTATTATTTGATAATAATCATCCAATCATTTGCCCAAATTTCTGGCGAATGACGTGGATGCCCTTTACTATATATAAAAATGCCCAATAAATTAAATATATATTATTTAAATATATAAAAATCATTTCTTGGCTATATAGAGGTCGAAAAATTACATAAAAATATGGGAAAAATCCAGAAAAATTAAAATAACCCTTACCAACCTTTGGCCAAATATTTAAGGCCCTGCAAAAAATATTTCTTCACTGAAATGAGGTTAAATTCCATGAAAACATGATAAAAATTCAGAAATAATAGTAAAATGAAAGTGTAAGTTATTTATCTTTATTTTAATATGATAACATGCAAATATAGTCATTAAAACACATAAATATAATATAAAATTCATTAATTAATCATGTTAATTTTCAAGTTATCAGACTGATGGACATTGTTAATGACACATCAATTGATCCCTAGTGTACCGCCAAAATATCCATAAAATATGGTGTTTCCCTTTTCAAAAAACCCATCCCTCAATCAATGTATAGTAGATTGGCTCTTGGATAGAAACTATTATGACACACTGCAGTCCGAATTTTGTGCCGCTTGATGGGAACCACACCATTCTTTTCCCACTTATGCTTTGAGGTTAAGCATGTTCCCCATCATGTGTACGTAATGTTGGGGCCATGATTGGTACCCAAATGAGGGAATCTCCTTTCCCATTTGAAAAACCAGGCGATATCATATCCTATAGTCCTGCGAAAAGGCACCCTTATTATTTATTTTGAATTATCCTACAAAAGTTGAATTTATCTCACTCTATTAACGCCAATGCTTCTAAAAGAACCACAAGCATTATTTAAGACCAGGTTGCTCACATTGTGAATTAATATGTCATTTAATAGGTAATAGGAGCTTGAACAACCACAGCCACTACATGTAGGTATCAGGGTAGCTCCAAGATTCCCACTACAATGATTACCTTTAGCATGTTCGTGGTCCAATACTACCTATAACATGCTCATGCTCTATCTTGACAGCCACAATAATCTTGCAGTCCGCAAAACACTCAATCTCATTATTCTACCCCTTGCTCAACTACTCAATCGCCACTCTTAATCAGCATTCAAAATTTGTAATACACCCATTGCCTCACCTTAGAATCAAGATTTGGATTCCAATCATCACCTTATCTCTTAATATCCACTTGATATTCTCTAGATGTCAATGGCCCAACCACCAAACTGCCTAATCATCACTTGTGATGCCTGCATCGCACCTAAACTGGCTGCCTCACCACAACATGACAGCTACTTATTGTTGGGTTATGGCTCTTTCATTGAGAACTATAAAATAATTTTATAGGTATTTGAAGATAAACTTAATTTCAAACATTATTTCCTTTTGGGGACATTTTGCCTTGGAAAGTTTTCTCAGGTATTCATGTGTCTGGCCTCTAAAAGTGTCCACATGATGAATGAGGTATTTAATCTCCACTTTCTGTTCTTGAACCTCTTGTAGGTCTTCTCCACCTCTTCTTTAAGCTCTCGATTGTCTTCTCATCATGAAGACGCTATTCTTAGTCGAAGGATTAGTGAAATGGAATAAAATCAGGGCCGAAATGTGGCGCATTTATTTTTAGTCAACTGCACCTCAAATATATGCAGGACAAATTCAGATGAAGAACCCACCAGACAGTGGGGCAAGTAATACAAGGAAAGAAAAAAAACTCATGAAAGGATATGTGTATTATCTCTTATGTATAAATGATCTGCTTCGCCTTCTTTTTCCCTCATTCTATTCACGATCCAATAGAGAGCTCGCCAGCTTGACAACTCTCTCCAAGAGCCAGGCTGTTCAACTTGGTCGATGCAAGCGGTTTACTCTCTATTACCTTATCCTTGTAGTGTTAACATCAAATAATAGAAAAATATGAAGGTAATAACATGCAAATATGAGCTAATAAAGTGCTAATTTCATCATATATTTGGGCTTTTAATGTCTAAAACATTAATTTTTAATGCATGATTATCATAATTTTAGGTTAAAAGAATACTTTTCTTAAATTTCAAGTCAAACGACATTTGGACAAATCAGTAGGTCAATTTGTATATTTTTAACAGTTTAAATATGATGTTTCTAAGAATATAAATGACATTAATTGACCTATTTCTATAAATATAATGAAAGTAACAATAAAACTTATTTTAGAAGTACTAATATATTTTTCGCATTGATTGACATTTTTACAATTTATTCCAGTGAATTTTGAATAAAAAATTGTTTTTGTTAAAATTGGTTCTTATTGGGCCAGTTTAAGTGCTAATCAAATGCAAATTGCACAAGAAACGCACCAATGAGCTTGTGGGCCAATCAGAGCAGCCCTCACTGCTTTCAGTGCATGACACGCACGTACGCAGCATCGTGTGTGTCGCGCACCACACGCAACGCCGCACGCACTAATCACGTGCAACTTAACTCGATGTGTGCGTGGACCAATGAGATGGCAGATCGCCAGGTCCATGCAAGCTGCGGTCATGCAAAGCACGGGTACACACAGCACCATGTGTATGAAGGGCAACACGCGGGTGGCACCATGTGGTCCAATTTCGATGCGGCATGCCACCTGCATACAAAGTGATAAAGACAGAAATCTTAACGGAATCAGAAGAACAAGTTCTTCCGATTACACTGCGATAGAAGGACAAATTAAGAAATTGAACGGGGTGTTCTTGATCTGAAAGCGAGAGGAGACATCACGAGCTTCCTCTCTGATCCACGAGCAGCCTGGAGTGCTTTCGGAGCTCAATTGGGGTGGAATTTTTGACAATCTGGCGCTGCATTCTACCCCAAAATCAAGCATCAATTCGGTGGAAATCCGATAGTTCATTGCGCGAAATTCACCCCAATTGACTGAAAATTGTTCCTGGTACTTACTCGGATTATTCTGAACCAACTTTACTCTTGATTTCGTACTCAATTTCAGCAATTTTATAGCTAGGTTCATGTTCGCCGTTTTCCCATTTTTTTATTTTAATCACTATAATTTGTAAATATTACCTTATTTTTAACTCAGTTAGTATTCCTTTAGTCTCAATTACCAATTTCGAGTTATATTGACCCCTTAATTCACTAAATTGAGTCTATTGTTTCTCAACTTAACAAATCGTAGATCATATTCATGATTTGCTAATTTAGGACATCTTTATCATGTCAAAGTAAATAAGGTGAAATAAAAATTTAATAAAAACCTTCTTAACACTCTAAATCCGTGAGAAACATTGAGCATGAGTTATCAAAACAAATTGCAATAAACCCATTAGAATTTATCAAAATGTCTAAATACATCTCCAAAATCAATTTGGCACATGATTAATCTAAATTAGGTGACTATTTAGCAAATATTATCAAGAATTGCTCACTAAACATAAATTTAATTCTCATGGATTACCAAGAATACAGAAAATAATGCATTTTAACTCTCTGTTGATAAATAACAGAGGGTTCATTTTGATACTTTGAATTTAAAAAAAAAAGAGATAGATAAGAGTGTCAGATCCAAGGTGCACGTGCTTCCTATCACCTAAGTAATACTCATCTCATTTACGTTTGGATTTCTAGACCCTTATTTGGTCAAAACTTGAATGTCACTGTCGCCTCCCTAGAGTTCGACCCCTTGAGCACTACGGGATAAATAAATTTTTATTCATTAAGTTCAGGAAACACTTAAAATAACGACATATAAACACGTATTTTTGAACTTATCAATGGTCCATGTCAAGGGAGAGGCATTAAGAGCTCAAATTAGAAACATCATGTTCCTTTGTAATTTTTTCCGTACTGTTTATACTTATGTTTGCAAACTTTCTCAATAGTCATTGCTGTTCTCTCTCTATCGGCCCATTTCAACCAATTTATCTCCCCCAAAGTTTCCAATTTCTCATTATAATGTCACACATCTATCTATAGATTCCTTCACTAAAATTTCACAAAGTGTCTTCACAATTTTCTTGGTATAATTCATTTCAGTACAATTCATTTTCCGTTCATGGGTTTCTCTCTCTATCTACAAAAATATATTTTTTCTGCATAATCCATCCCTTTATATCGCTTGATTACACGTCTACTCCATAGATGCTTGATAACATGATAAATACATACTTATTTTCATATATTTAAGATGATTTTGGTCAAATTAATCTTGAATTTATCATTATATTATTTGGATGAACTGAATATTTACGCATCAGCTATCAATTCCAGATTCTGCACATTATAGCTATTTTTAACTAACCTCCTTCACTTCTTTGAAGTCAAGCAGCTCTGTTGCTGATGAATAATTTATAGTTCCACTTGTGCAAAATTCACAGAAATGAAAAGAGGCAACTATTAATGAGCTAGAGAACTTTTCAGACCTCATGGATTATACAGAGAGATCTGAAATGATCAATTGGTGTTGTGGGACTTCAACAGAACCATGGGCCATGACCTAACCTGCCGATTTTGGCTCTCAAATACTTTAAAAAAGAAATAAGCTGAAAATAAAAAAGAAAAGCTCTCAATCAATGGAAAAAAGAGGCAAAATGGTAATGAAAGATATAAAAGTGACCAATAGGGGTATTTTAGTAATTCCATCTATGTATAGATACTCTCTTCCCCTCTTATTTTCCCTTATTCTGTACTTGATCTAGAAAGTGGCTGGCAAGCAGGATAGGGCATATTTCTGAATCCAGGTTGCTCAACCTGCTTGATGTAAGTTTGTTGAAGCTTTGATTCAATCTCATCTCTCGTTTGCATGGAAAAATGCCTTATCTCGAGAAACTTTTAAGGATCATGACTTTTGAAAAAGCATTGGGGGCTCAATAGAGGTACATTAAGGAAATAGAAACTTAGACTTCCATTTTCCCATCATTATCTATCCATTTCCCTTTGATTCCTTCACTTACTCACTCGAAACCCCTGTTTTCAATGTTTCTCTTTCTAGAATAATATTTCTCTCTCTAAACCTTCATTCATACCTCTAATTGGTTCCCCCAAAGTTTCATTAAAAAACCCAAACATTTGACCTTCAAATTCTACTCCAAGCTTCTCCAACACCATTTCATTACTTCTCTCTCTATCTCATTAATTTGACCAATTTCTCTCTCTAGACATGTTCCTTTTATCTCACAATATCTATCTCTATCTCTCTCAAGACCCCCCATTATGTCTTCCCTTTCCTCTCTAGAAAATAAGAAAAATATCATTTTCTTTTCTGTTGAAATCCAGATTTCCCATCCGCAGCCGTTGATGTGTCGTGGTGTGCCCTGCACGGCAATGCGTAAGTGGTAGAGCACCCTTTCCCCTGTCGGTCGTGCGCACATGTAGCAGTGCACCCTTCAAGCAGAGGGGACCTCCCTCCCTCAGGACTTGGCCAACTTTTGGCTGTCTAGGAGCGACTAGACCTGTTTGAACCAATCTGAACCAGACCGAACCAGCCCATGTCAATTAATTTGATTAAAGGTATTTAAAAATCATAAAAATATGGAAAATCACTCAAATTTGTATAATAAAATTCTATTTGTTTTTTCTCTTATCAAATAGTTAGAAAATCTATAATTATCATATTTATTATTTCTAGTGGTTTTAGGAGTGAATTTAATGCCAGAGAAATCTACAAATTTCTATTTATGATATTAATTCAAATTAGGAAAACTATTATTAAATATTTAGTGTTTTTTATGTATTTCTGTTTCAATTGAAATCCTATAAAATAATATAAATTAACCAAAAATCCTAGAAATTATATTTCTCACTTATCAACATATTTGTTGCATCCCAAAACTCAAGAAACATTCTGAAATTAAATTCCTACCTCTCAATGGATCCACCCCTTACTTGCCCTATGACAACTAAAGAGTATTTAATTAGAAATTTTTGGCTAAATCTAAATTAAAACAACAACATCAAACCCCCCTTATTTGACTTATCATCGCTCTCTTTGAAAATTCCTAAAAATTGTGGTTAAGCCCAACCCCCCATTTTAGATTTTTGCATACTCGGCATCGTACTTGATTGCATTGCTTGCATGCATGGTGGTACAGCATCAGGTGAAGGTTTTTGGCCCCTTTCTCATGCAGAAATGAGCTGCCCACCTATCACTCATGGGTACATCTTTTGGAATCGTCCCAAAATTCTCCACTTCCGACAATCCCAATGTACGGTCTGTGAGGCCCACTAATTCGGAAAGCTTAATGTTTTCATATTGAGATTTAAACATAAAAATATATTCTGTAAATGTCTTTAAAAATACAGTAAATCCTTGAAAACCAAAAAGTCGTAATGTGATTTATAAACATATTGATACCATATTATACAGTAATGGTTCATCATGAAATAGTTCATCATATTTAAATTCCAAATAAATTTCATGTATCAACACAAAATGATAAATAAAATGAATAAATCATCTTTTGTTTTAGTTCACTTAATATCATAGACATCTTTAAGTATATTACTTCAAGAGCACATAACGGGTTTTAAGACTAGTCCCACTTGGTTCATTGAGTCAAATGGATTTACTATCACTTCTTGTTCAGATTTATTTTTTGGATGAGTGACATAAAATATTTTAAATTTAGATTGAGGAATCCTTTTTTAAATACCATTAGCAAGGGGCCACTAAACTAGCCCAAGTCATGGGTTTACATTAACCCTCAATTTAATTGTAGACCATCGATTTTGAATGGTCCTTTAATAAACATTTTCAAGGTGGCATAAAACGTTGATTTCAAGAAACTCTGCCCACTCAAAATATTCCTAGATTTTGGGGCTACCATTTGATGTATGAACATATATTCCATGTAGTGGAGGCAAAAGAATTTATCTCTTAAACAGGTTACATGTAGAGCATCTTGTGTAGAACTTTTTCCATCATTCACTTGCTTCTCGGGAAAGCTTCTTTGATCCTTTATGCACAAGATCTATGAATTCTTATTAATATATATTTATATTAAGAGTAACCGTGGTTGACTTCTTAGAGTTGTGGTGAATCTCTTGCATTTTACTGAATTAATGGATTAAGGTTACTTTAATAAGCAGTGTAGATATAAATGATACAAATGGAGACGCCAAAATCGTGAATGGGTAAGATAGGGAACTAATCAAGACACAAAAGAGGAGTTCCAGGCCCAAGTCGATTACATTGTGGAGTTTATGATGATGTCAATCGGTGCTTGTTTTGTGGATATAAAAACTAGTTTGGGCCTGGGACTCAATCCCCTGATCTCAGTGAGTAGCTGACTGATAATCTCTTTTTATAGGGTGTTTATTACTGAATAATCGTGTGAGTAATTGAGATATTCAACAATCAAGTTAACCTCACAGCCTTAGGGCGAGTAAGGTGTCGAACCACAGGGAGCAGGTAATTTATGTTGTCAAATTCAGATAATGTATTCTTACAATCAAATCAAAGACCTAAGTAATATGATTCTACAGCAAGGTGTCTGTGGAATCTCAACTTATTTCAGTTAAAAGCTTATATAGGAATAATCAAGAAGTGAGTAGAATGATCTTCAATAGATAAATTTAAAGAATTTCTTTAGAAGATTAGATTTAGAAAATCTAATCTTCAGAAGGAACGTTTAAGTTCTCAGCTCAGTTACAGGCCTGCGCCTGTAACGTTGAGGAAGAGCAATTCTCTGCGCGCGGCTTGGATGCGCACGGCTTAGCTGCGCGCGGCAATTCTCTGCGTGCGGCTTGGCTGCGCACGGGAATTCTCTGCGCGTGGCTTGGCTGCACGCGGGAGATCTCTGCGCGCCGCTTGGCTGCGCGCAGGGCTGCTCGCGGCTTGTGCGCGGCATTGCTGCACACGGCATTGCTGCACACGGCATTGCTGCACGCGGCGTTGCTGCGCGCGGCTTCTGCGCGCGGCATTGCTGCGCACTGAACTTGGTGCTGATGATGGATTGGAACTCTGAAGAATTGAACGAAAATGTAGATGGAAAACAAGCACGATTCTGAACGATTTGAAATGTCAAATTACCTAGAATGTATGAACGATCTTGGTTGGAAATGTGGGAAAGTCTGGCAATGCTTTCCAACCCAACCTAGATTGTCTTAGGGGGAGGATTACACAAATCTGAAGCTGCACAATCACACATACCTCGTGTCACAACCCTTTCGGCGAGGATGCGATCTTCTTGCTCCAGCTATTCCTCAGCTTGCTTCTTCTCCCCAACTCCAATGCTCATCAGCTCTTGGAGGGTCTGCAGAACTCTCTTCTTCCAAGCCCTAGCCTGTTTTGGCAGAAATTCTAGACCCCTGAAAATGGCTCTTTGAAAGAGCATGTATAGGTTTCTTCTCTTGGGCTTCATAGGCTTCTTGGGCTTCTTGATCCTTTTTGGGCCTTTAGGGCTGGCCCAGGTAAGTGACCTTCAGTCCTTCAAGAAATCAGCCTTCGTCTTGTGGATGAAATCGGCCTTCGTCTTTGTGGATGAAGTCGGCCCAAGTAAGTGCCTTCTTTGTTGGACTTCCTCTAAATCTGTACTCATTTAAGTGAAAAATGAGATCCAATCCACTTGATTCTCTGAATCAAGTGGGGTTAGTAAAAAATCATGATTTGAATGGTAAATATAGAAATAATGTATGCAAATAATGATTTGATTAATGTCACTTACTGGATTATTTATGACATATTTGTGGTCATCACTGACGAGTATCTATGAATCATATTAATCCATCTTGGCACGTGATAAACTAGAAATTTGTAAAATTAAGTTCTCTTAAGATTCTGATTTATCCAGAAATATTTACAAACATTTCCATAGTACAAGGTAAGAGTCAAAACCAAATATAATAGATAATGAACAGTGAATCACAATTAAAATATATTATTCAATATTTTTAAGATGATTTTCCATTTTTCATTTAACAATTTCCTTGAGCATAAAATATTGAAACGAAGAAAAACAAATGAAACTATTTAATATAAATGAAATTGTAGATTCTAGGTCTCTTGATGTGACTACCTTCGTTGAGAGGAGAATAGAAATAGAGAGATGGACAAAGGAGAAAAAGAGAGAGGGATGTGGGCTAAAGCCCACTTACATAGGCCCAACTAAGCTTTGTTTAATACTCTGATGCCAGACGTCGTTGGGGACGTCGTCCAGGCTGTACCAAGGATGATGGCTTAGTACCTAGATAGTGGTGTCGGATGTTGATGGTGTAGTCGTATGACAGATAGATAAACCTAACAGGGTATATGTAACTACGATGCAATGTGAATGCATCCTACGTGTCGTACTTGCAGGCCCCGACTCGAGGGAGATGCTGAGCTCCGTGTTCCAAAGGGGTCATCGGTTGACGGCAACGGTGGCCTCTCGGACCTCATCGCATGGGTCGACCATGCCTACGGGCCGAATAGAATCAATACTTAGGGCTCACACATAATGGATGGACTCGTCCGTACCGGTAAGATGTTCAATTGTGATCGTAGTTTTTCTCTCAATTAACTCTCTCACATACCTAGCCCTAGTGCGATGGAGTCAAGATGAACGTATACTACAAAGAATACTATAACGATCAGGTAGAGACCGACGTACCCCATTGGTGCGGGGCTCGTGAGCAGAGTCTTCATTGGTCACAGTAGTCAAAATGGGCCTGGTGTGGAGGAGCCAAAGTGCGTCACTGGCTCAACTAGTGAGCTGGTGCAGGAGCAGATGAAGGGAAAGGGAGTGTGGGCGAGCGGGGCGACGCAACGTGAGCAACCAACCCTGTGAGGCGGGTAGAAACTTTGGAGAATATCAGTGCAAGCAACGTCAATCGGCAATTGGACATGTAGTGTTGGCAGCAGACGTCCGCGAGTGGCACGATGACAAATGTACTGCCATCGATGCTCACAGAGGCAGCAATGGGGCTTGACAAGATTGGCCCCTGATACGAGCTCAAATGCTAAGGAGGGGGTGGAAAAACCCTCAGGAAGCATCGTCACACACCAGAACAGTGATTTGGCACACTGTGGAGGCCATGGCATGATACTTGGATTATCGCCGACGTAAGTGCAATAGCCAGTCGTGGATTTGTGATCCCCTATGTCAGATGCATATGATGCATCTAAATAAGCTTTGATGCAAAGGTGATGATGTCTTTGATAAAGAAGCCCCCCTCCAGGTGCACTCTATGTAAGCAACTACCTGGAAAGCTCTGGCCCGATGAACTTGATGTGGTTCTTGCATGAACTGACCAAGCACACTAACCGAATACGCAATGTTGGGACACGTCATTGTCAAATAGATGAGCTATCCAACTAGTCTTTGATACTAGTCAGCATGAGGTAGGAGTGGTGAAGACATGTCCCAAAATGAAAGACGGGCCTCCATTGGGGAGGATGCAGGCTTGCACCCCAAAAGTCTTATCTCTTGAAGTATATCCGGAGCATAATTGCGCTGGGAGAGTGAGAGTTTATTGCCCTGATAAGCAAACTCAATGCCAAGAAAATACCGAGTTCCCAAGTCACGAAGGCTGAGGTGCTGCTCGAGATAGGCGTCGGGTGGTCTGAATGCCCGTGGTGTCGTTCCCTGCAATAAGCATATCATCCACATAGACCCCAATGATGATAATACCTGTAGGTGTGCGTTTAGTGAGCATGGTGGGATTGGCCTGATACAGAGTGAAACCAAAGGTTTTGAGAATACCACCGAATGTGGCAAACCATGCCCGAGGTCACTATTGGAGACTATAAATAGCTTTCCGCAGATGACACACCTTGGATGACTTTCCCAAGCAACATAGCCCCGGGGTTGCTCCATGAAGACCTGTTCCTGCAAGTCACCATATAGTAAAGCATTAGATACATCCAACTAATACATACTCTATGCCTGATTGACCGCCAAAGAGAGGATCTCACGAATGGAATTCAGACGTATGACTGGAGAGAAAGTCTCTATGTAGTCAATCCCATAGACCTGTGTGAAGCCACGAGCGACTAAATGAGCTTTGGCAATGGACTTATCAAGATTGTGTTTCACCGTGAACACCCACTTTCTAGTGACAATATTGGCATCTCGAGGATGAGGGACTAAGGTCCATGTGCCACAAGAGATGAGTGCATGAACTTCAAGATTCATGGCAGCTTTCCACTCAGGTACCTATGCGGCTTTATCATACGTCCTAGGTAATAACTCAAAGGCCATGGCCAAGGCAAAGGTGTGAAAGGAGGAAGAAATTAGAGATGGGGTGATGAGTGCACGTACATGTACCTTTGCTTAGGGCAAAGGGGAGGCGAAGGTCATCAGAAGGAGGAGATGGATCTGAGGCCGAAGGTGGGCACTAGGGCTGGAGGGGTCGTGGTCGAGTCACCATCGGAGGTTGGAGGATTTGAATATGGGGCCAGTGAAGGGGCGATAAGCCAAAAATAGGGGTAAATTTTATGCAATTGTAAACCCTTGTCGTTGTCAATTTGCACTTATACAATAAAATTTATAAAACCTCACTTAAGATGTACAAGGATGAGTAGAGGTATCGTCCAAGGAAAGTTAGTAAGGAATTCAATTTGAGGATTTTCTCGATAATTCAACCCTAATTAGAATTAATTTGATCTTCAATGAAGATCAAATCAACCTAATTAGAATTAATGTACAAGGAAGTTAGAGAGGGAAACAGAAGAGATGAGAAGCGTAGAAGAAATAAGGGGGCTCTAAGTTGAATTAATTGATCCAATTGAAAGGATCAAACAATTCAATTAGAGAGATTAAGAAGAATAGAATTCAATTGAGAGATGGTTGGTTTTTGTAGGTTTGATAATTCAGAACTAACTACACAGTTAGATGATAAAAAAGAAGTTTTAATATCCTAGAAATTGAAGTTTTTTACAGTTTTCTTTTGGAATGCACTTGAATACCCAGTTAAATCTCTACATTACTCCTCTCAATCCTAATCAGGGCTTGTACATGCCACTCAAGCCAAGCGATTTAGAAGTTCATACCAGAATCAAGAAGAAAAATCACAAAATTAAACTAACATCGTCCAAAATGCACCAAAAATCCAAATACAATGGAGGGAAAGGTACCAAACAGGTTCATCCAGGCTGGAGCTCCTCCCTGTCTTGCATCTGTGATAGAGAACCATCAAGAATGACCCCCTCCTCTCAAAATTCGCCTTTTGTACTTAGGTTAAATGGTAAAAATTACCATTTTACCCCTACTTTGTAATTAATTTTTATCTATCAATGTTGGATTGATCCAAACATACAGATAGAAAGAGGGTATCAAGGCGAGAAAATCCATAAAAAATTCATCTCAATCGGACTTCTAGGTCAAAAGTTATGAATAAGTGAATTTAAACCAAATTTAGCCATTGGATTGAAACCCATTTATTATAATTTTCTTTTAAAACGTGCGCTGAGGTGTCATTCTCACTGGCTGGTGACCTTTCAACTTCTAAAGGCGGGTTCATTCTCGTTGCACCACATATCTCTGGCAAAAATAAAAACAAAGAAAAAACTCATAAGTCGCGAATTGTGTACTTTTTGATACACATGTACGTGTGTGTTTTATCTTTGCCTAACGAATTGGAACTCGCCACGTCACCGCCCGTGTACACACGTTGTACGTGCCATGCGGGTGGTGAACTTACCTCCCGGTGCTGATCCTCATCAAGCCCCATCGGATTCTTATCCGACAGCCACAATGAGGCCATGTCGATCGGTCAAAAACCTCCCTCGCGCTTTTGTAATAAAGTCCTTCTTAAAAACTGGAATTGCTGCCTGACGCCGCCCACATGTATTTGTGTATATGGCCCTTGCGCACTCTCTCTCCTCTGGTTTCTCCTAAAAACATTAAAACAAATATTAAATAATTGCGACGAAACCCTGGACCGGTTTAACTGATATCTTTACGCCTGCAACCATGACTGAGAGCTCTTTTTGAGGGCATCATTGCAACTAAAATTTACGAAAAGCCCCTCAAAGTTTGAAAATAATTTTAATACTCCTTTTTTCCTTATAAATATATCCTTTTTCTTAATAAAAATGCATTTCTTCCTCAAATAAATCTCAAAAAAATCCAAAAACATACTAAAAAAATTCTAAAAAATTCCAGAAACTTCTAAAAAATTATGCAAAATTCAGTATTTCATTCCCATAATAATTAAGCTCGAAATTCAATTTTATACCTGCATTTACATTTTAAAATAATTATTTCAAGTTCAAATAAATCCCAGAAAATTCATACAATTAGCAGAAAATTATGGAAAAATGATAAATCCTTTGGAAACCTTAAACTTATGTAAATATATGATAACAACCCCATTTTAAGCTCTTTAAATGCATAAAATTGTGCTAATAGCATGAGATAAATACCAAAATTAGGGTGTTATCAAGGGGGCTGAGCCGAGGATGAATGAGAGGAAGCGGATGAGGTAGAGTTTGGACAAATGTGAAGAGGAGTATCGAGAACCTCAAACAGAGGAGAGAATCTCCATGGTGATGTTGCGAGAAAATGAGGTGGAGCCATTTTTGGAGAAAAAAGGGGAGACTCCTCATGGAATGACACGTCGGCTAAAATAACAGAAGTCCGAGTGTCTGAGAAGAGAACACGATACCTTTTTTTGCATCCAGGAGTAGCCGATGAAGATCCCTTTTTTGCACGAGGGGCGAGTTTAGAGAGAGAGAGTGAGTGATCTTCGATGAACGCAACACATCCAAACACTCACGGAGGTAAGGGAAAAGAGTGGTGGTGAGATGAAGATGATGACGGGAGATGTAGCCATTGAGTGCTGAAGAGGGAAGACAATTTTTAAGATATGTGGCAGTGACGATGGCATCTGACCATAGATATGGAGGGACATGCATGTCAATTAGGAGTGTGCGAGTGATGTCAAAAAGAGAATGGTGTTTTCATTTAGCTGTCATTCTGTTGCAAGATGTGAGGACTGTTGTAGGACATTTGATGAATGGTACCATGATCAGCAAAGAAACTTTGAATTGAAGATTGAACTAACTCCAAGGCACTATCACCACGGAAGACTTTTGCGGTAGTGGAGTATTGTGTTTGTACTTTATTGAAAAATTGAGTTATTGTAGTTGAGACTTTGGTGCAGTTGTGGAGAAGGTAGGTCTAGCTGACTTGGGTATGGGCATCAATAAAGACAATGTAGTACTAGTGGCCAGCAATAGATGGAGTAAGGAAGGGTGCCAGGCCTCACAATGGACGAGATCAAATGGAGAGGAGGTTGGTGATACGTCATGGTGTGGATAGGAGGAACGATGATGTTTCCCTAGTTGACATGACTCACACAATAATTTAGTGAGAGAAGGAAATATATTTTGTAATTTTTCAAAGGATGGATGTCCCAAACGTTGATCCCACAAAATAGAAGATAACTTTGAAGAAGGGGTAGACAAAAAGGCCCGAGGGCTAGAGTGGAGGTCATCGATGATGAGCTTGTATATCCCCCTTCCGTTTTCACGGCCCAAACCAATCCTCTGCCCAGTATGCAGATCATGTAAAGTACTATATGTAGGATAAAATGTGATGAAGCCTTGGAGAGCACAGGTAATGGTGCTGACGGAGAGGAGATTGGTTGTAAAATTGGGAACATGAAGTACGCGGTAAGGGTTAGGCTTGATCAGGCCATGGTGTCACCTTGACCTTTGATTGGACATGTACGACCATTGACCAGGTTGATAGAGGAAGAGAGAGAGGTAGGAGTTTGGGAGGACAGGTTAGAGGATGTACCGGTCTTATGTTTTTAGGCCCCTAAGTCAATAATCCACGAAGAATATAAACATGTAAGAAAGGCGTGTGTGCCAAAAGTGGACAAGACAGACGTCACCGAGGGAAGAGAAGATCCGGAGAGTCCTTGATATTATCGTACTGCATCCATCTCGCTTGGTGTGAGTGTTAGCTGAAAGACAGGTGAGGGGAGGCTTGATGGTGGAGATGCAATTAGAGCGGACAGAGTCTCCACTATTGCCTAGGTGGATTGAGGTTGCCCCCAAATCACTTCCAACACTTGCTAGAAGAATGACTATGTTTGCTGCAATAGGAACATGGTGGGAAGGAGTTGCGTTCCTTTCCACAAGGTGGTCGACCGCCATCTGTTTATGGAGTAGAAGGTGTAGACACAATGAGTGGAGATAGAACAGGAGAAGTCCCCAGCAAGGTGTGTGGTGCTCCGGTAGACACTCAAAGTGCAGCCGAGAATATATGAGTGATATCGAGGACATGCTCTCCAGAAAGAAGTTGCATCTCTTTCCACGAGGTGGTCGACCGCCATCCATATGCGGAGCAGACGGTGTAGACACAGCCAGTGCAGATAGAGCAGGAGAAGTCTCTGGCGAGGCGTGTGGTGCTTCGGTAGACACTCAAAGTGCAGCTGAGAATATCTGAGTGATATCAAGGGCATGCTCTACAGAAAGAATAGTTTTCCTGATCTGTGAGGAGATGGACGGATTTAGTCCGCTAAGATACGCAGTTGTGACCAACTCTGGGTGATAACACACTAGTGTCTGTAAGCACTCTCCAGAAATCCTCTTGACTCTTTGTAGTCGCCTGGGGTTAGCCTCAAAATTCAATAGAATGCATAAAAAGTAAAGGATTGGAAAATAAATCATAAATATCTCATTTTGTCCTTGAATGGTATATAATGAAAGTGCAAACAAAAAGAGTTGTAAGATAAAGTACAAAATTCTATTATTGTTGTTCAAATTTGATATTATCAGCCTTGTAATCCAAGAGCGTCATGGATACTATTTAATATATTTTCTTATATATATTATTTCTGTCTAGATTTCACCCTAGTAGTGGCTTGCCTTCCAAATTTAATATTTTTTTCTCTACTTTATGGTTCGAGAGTGCAAGAGATTAAACAATGATTACTTAGTAGGATAGAAATTGGGCTAGGTTTTAAACTAAAAATGACCTTTTTCCCATCTTCATCTATGATTGTTGTGATACTGTCCCTCCAATATGTTACTTAGAACCCTTGAATCCCTACACATCATTTCCACTTATTAAAAAATCCACATTCCAAAATCATCATTCAAACCATGCTTTCTGACACCACTGCACCATTAACTCTAGGAAGCCATAATGACATCAAATATGTACTGATAATTATGTCTTCTATGAATTATATAATTATTTATATCAAGAATATGCTCATAAATTAGTATGTATTCATTTTTCAAACCAAATTAACACAGTTTTGTAATTGGTTCTAATGAATGCGGTTTAATGACTTATGAACTAACCCTACTTGATTGTCTCACATCAAGTGGTTTATTTTTCTCATGATTTTTTGGAGCTTCATTGTATGACAGGATTCAGGTAATTGGAATATTAAGGATATATCTGTTGTTGATAAGAGATGTACCTAAAGCACATTGACGCCCACTATGGAGCAGGCCGAATCCGTATCCCAAAAGGGGTGTAAGCCCACTCAAATGAGAGGCCTGTTTTGAGGATAAATTCAAGCGGGTGATTTTTTTCATTTGTATAAAGGCTGGAACAATAGTGACTGGCCAGATTGCCGAATCTCAACCACACATTCTAGTTTCTCACTTTGATAATCTACGATCCATATTTATACCCTTTTTCTCCCTCATTGTATGTATCCATGAATTTTTGTCCCAAACTATTTGGCAGCCATGAGTGCAGCAGTGTTTCCTTGGCCCACTTTTTTTGAGTGTCAGATTGATTAAAGAAGTGATTCAGATCACTAGATTTGGAGGAAACGGAAGAAGAATGCCTCCTTTGTCCAAAAGGGAGTGACACCAGATGTTTCTGCATTCTTGGACATGCTTTCCTGTCATACTCAACTGTTATAGCTTGGTTATTATAGGACATGATAGCCAAGACGCAGGGCTTTCCAACCCCACAAAATGTGGTCCAAAATGCATCCTATAGCTCAAGTTATTGAATTTTAACTCAATCAGAAAATTGAATATATGCTACATGATTTTTGTTGGGGCACGTCAAGGCCGGGGTGCTCCTCTGGGAAAACGCTGGTGCTCTCTGCCAAAAAAATACCATAAGCCATTTTAAGTAGTTATTCTTTCTTTTATTTATTAACATTACAATATTTAAACAAATTTTCTCAAAAATGTTTTTAAAGTTATTATCAACATAATTTAGGATTTCCTATATTACATTTCCCTAAAAATCAACTTAGTGCTTCTCTTCGAGTTAATTATTTATTTTTATTTAAAAACTCTATCTAGTTATAATCATATGGAAACTTATTCTAATTTATTTATGGCTTCTGTGGTCCAACCCTTTCTCAAATCTATACTTCGTATGAAAACATTGTAAATTTGTGGTTTAATTAAGGAATTAACAACAACGTATACCATTTTTTTGGCTTTTCAAACCACTACTCAACCCTCAACTTACATTTTCAGGCGTGATGCATGCACAATAATAAAAAATAATAGAATATATGTGAAAATATGGGGAATATGGAGATAGTAGATAATTTATGGATGAATTGCATCGACATACATGTATGCATAGAATATGGTGAGAAGGATGATAAATAAAGATCCATGTATGCAACAATCAATGTAAATAAATGTTCATACATATAAAATGGGAACAAGGTGGATGATGAGAAATGATGATGGGTGAAATGGATGCGTATGGATAGATGGATAATGATGGATAGATATGGATGGATGAATATGAATGAATGAGTGTTGAGAAAAAGGTGATAACATCAGTTCAAGGAACTCATCATATATGCTTATATTTTACCATGATGAATGAAATATTTTTGTTGTATGGAGGGCCCCTCCTGCACTTATCTTTTGTCTTTCAATATCAATCAAAAATATGATGGAAATATATGTAGCCAGCAAACCAATCACACATTCCATATCGTATTCCACATATATTAATACAATATATTCATTACAATGTAGTCCATGACTGCATGATGCTTATAATGATGTTCATGACTACCTGATCGGACTTAGTGAGTTGTATGATATCATAATACAGATATCACTAATCATTAATATGTGTACAAAATGTTCGTATTTGAATGACTCATAAAGAAGGATACCAAAGTATCCCAACAGAATGATACTATTTAGTCTTAGTCCTATGATTAGTGTGGACACAATGAGGGTATATAGTGGTTGCCCTTTAACGTAAAGAGTTAAGTGAACTGATGGATACAAATCCCTAAATAGTTGTATACCAAACTGTCACTCTGGCTGACTCACATCATTGTCGTATAAGTGGACCATAGACCTAAGACACCAAATATGTATTGCGGATCGACGTTTATAATTGGACTATTAACTATGAGTTTCTAATCATAAAATTCTAAACAGTATTAGTTCAAGTGTATCAAGAAGTTCATGAAGACAATGGAATGGTCAATATAAGATCATCAGTCTGAGGTATAAGAGGAGACAGCTCAATGAAGATGATGTGATGAAGCCCTTGGCAGAGGTACTGGAATACCATAAAATATAAATAAATTTCTGAATGCACAAGTACTAACTTAGATGACCGATTAGGGTTTGATAGATAACCATACCCAAAGTCATCTTAGGAGTGCCAAACGGATGATGGACTATAAATACACTATAATCAATGAGATATAGGTTCAACTAGTGAGTTGATACATACTCTTTTGTATCTTCTAGGGAAAGCCGTATAGTTAAATAATATGGATCGTTCATTAATTAAACCATCTGATTATATAGTTAAATAATATGGATGTGAAATACAAGTTATTGGGCCACTAGAGTCATTAACGTCTTTAATGCATGCGGATAGAAGGTTTCACACAGCTAGTCTTTTGGATGTTGAAATAAATAATTAACTTTTAGGGGTTTAATGAAAATAATCCACTTAATATAAATAGGGAAGGGCCTGAACAAAATTTAGCAGGCCAGAATTTTTCAGGTCTCTTCCTCTTCTTCCCGCTTCTCCCCAAAGCTCCTCTCCATTACCAATGTGATTGGGACACAATAACGATGACAACATAGCGTAAACATTGTGCCATGAATTCCATGGATATGTCTGAAGGATACACACATGAGCAGCTCAACACATCAAACTCGCAGATCCAGGAAAGTTTAAATGAGAGCTGTGTCCATGTAATTCAATTCATTGTTCTATTGATGTCATTTCAATCATGTTTGACGTCTTCTGTTGAGAGGAATCACTTTGTATAATCGAGATTCAGGCCCTAAAGCCCAACACAAGTTGCGACAAGAAATTTATCCAGTCAACTTACCAATGTAAAAGAACGATTTAGATGATTTTCTAATATATGGGGTCCGGTTACTGATAAATCCAAAATGATAGTAATATATATGTGCAATTCTAGCTAATTTATCTACTTCTTTATCTTTATATGGATATATTATCAACATTTATGTTAAGTTTTGAAACATCATGAAATAAAATCACCTTTTTTCTAATTTGGAGTTAATTATTGTCATTTGTGGGACTAACCCCACTTAACTCATTGTGTTAAGTGGAATGAATGTCACTCTCTTCTTACTATATGTGGAAGATGCAGGAATTAGGAGAAACTTTCATGAGTAATGGGGATAGTTAAATGAAGGAGAAGCTATTTGGCCCAGAGGAGCAGGCCCAGTCACAACCCTGGGCCAAGAAAGGAGGCCCAAATCAAGACAGCTGGCTCTAGTCTAAAGGCCCACTAAGGAAGCTCCACTAAGCCCACTATGAGAGGCATCTTGGGCCAAATTAAGGAGGGCAAGGGTAAGGTCCAGTCATGATTATTTATCAACATTTTAGGTGCTTGGATGCTGATTGGACGGCACCCTTGGACGTGGATCCAAGCTAGAGAAGAAGATCCAGCCATTCAATCCATAAAACGTCCAAGGGTGGAGACTTAAAGATAGCACCTTTAATGCTAATTAAGGAAACAAGTCTTGAACATCCCTGGGGTATTTAAAAGATCTCAATGCTGATTGGAGGGCCATAATGGACATGGATCATGACCCAGAAAAGAAGATCTGGCCATCCATTGTATTAAAAATCCAATGGCTCTCATTTGCTCTCTCTCTCTATATAAACCCCTTCATCCTATTGTAATATTCATCTTGTGACTCAATCCAAAGTAATGTTTGGTTGCCAAAGTGCAATTGAGTCATAGATCCATTCACCTTAATGAGTGCCAGGCTGAGCAGGATGCATCCAGGGCTGAAGAAGCTGGTGGAAAGGACAAGAAGAAGTCCCTTGGGCCTTGGAGGGTGTGACAAAGAAGTTAACTTCTTATTTCTCCTTTTTCACTCTTTCCTGTTCATCTTTTATCTTTTTATTAGGCTTGGAGCAGATAGCCAATATCCAGACAGTTCCAATGCATCCAACCACGCTCACAAATTCATTCTAGAACTCATTCTAGAGTGAAGTTAGTGCAGGCCATTTTTCTCTCTCCTCCACCACGCCACTTTCCCCATTTGGCATCCGGACTTAGCCAAATTTTGACCAAGTCCAGTGCGCCAGCTTGATTCATTTCCTATTTTAGTTTGGCTTTAAATATTCCTAAAAAATCCAAAAAAATCATTTTCTCCTTACTAATAATATTATAAATCTTTTAATTATATTTTAAATATCTTTTTTATATTTTTATTAGTTATTTATCTTCGTAGGTAGAAACCACTTCTATAATTCACAAAAAATCATAAAAAAGCATAAATTCATTAGGAAAAACTCTTGATCCCTGTGGATGGACCCTTACTCTCCCTACGCTAGTAAGGCTATTATAAATGTGATAAGCTCAAAACAATGTGTGTTTATATGTCGTTATTTAGGGATTTTTTGAGCTTAGTCACTAAAATTGTTATATCCCTTAATACTTGAGTAAGGGGTCGATCCTAGGGAGGCGACGGTGCATTCAATTGTCCTCAAATCAGGGATTAGCACTAAAGTTTTAATAGCCAAGCTCCATTTACTTTTGACAGATTTACTGATCAGTCAACATCTCTTGGCAAGATTTACTACTCATCCACTGCAAAGTGGCTAAAGTAGAATTGTTTTTAGAATATTTTCTCTTTAGTCAATTAGAAATGATTAAGAGAAGGAAATTGATCCCAATAGTTGTTACCAAATGTTTTTGCTAATGATTAATTCAAACTTATCCTGGACTAGGATGCCTAAGATAGTATTTCTCACGAAGTATATTTTTATTTGATCAATTTCTCACGGATTTAGGAAGTTTAAGCAGAGATTTATTATTTTTATTCATTTTATACCAATTAATTTCAAATTTTAGCTATGTCCTCAAACCACAAATCATGAATGTGATTCACGATTTGCTGAATTTCAGAGGCGAGAGATTGAAATTTTCTTGATTAGATGGAACGAAAGCGATTAGGAATAGAATGTTGGTAATAGATCTAAGTGGAATAATCTGAAAACAAACTAAAAATTCACAAGCTAAATGAGTAGCGTTGGAAATGAAAAAGAACGACGGCAAGCGTGAGCTAAATGAAAATTTTCAGAAATTTAACAATGAAATACGGTGAAAAACTTAAAGAAAGATAGACCTAGATGTACCAGAAGCAATCAGAGAGTTAGTTTGAGCTAATCCCGAGCAACGAACGCCGAGTTCTTCTCCGATTTGGTTTGAATTTGACGAAGAATTGCGGCGCCGGATCTGCAAAATTACTGCTCCAATCCGTCTCCAAATCACCCCTGGCGATTCTTGAGTCTTGAGGGAGGCCAGGCGATCCTTCCTTCAGCTTGAAAATCAAGAACCCCTTGAAAATTTTGGTTTTTTTTCTTTTATCGCCGTGGAATCGGAAGAACAGCTCTTTCGATTCCGTTACTAACTTCTTCTTATTCGCTTTTCACGCAGGTCGTGCACACTCTGCCGATTGGTCCATGTTGCGTGATATCCATTCTACGCACGGTGCGCGTGCGTGTGAAACGCACGCAACATATGAAACACACGCGACACGCACGGTGCGCTTGCGTGCGTGTCATGCACGGAAGGCAACGATTTGCCTTATGATTGGCTGGTTCTGTCTCCCTGTGCTCTGCTCAACTCACACATGTCGTTAGCGCTTAAAATGGCCCAAATAAGGGCCATTTTTAATTTCTTTTTATGAATAGAAATAGGCAGTCAATCATTTAATTTCATTTAGATTTTACTCTAAAAACACTTAAAATGTAAAAATTGACCTAAGTATTTATTAGAAGTATTATCTAACTTGCAATTCAAGGAATATTATTTTAACCTGAAATGATGATAACATGCATTAAAATTCCAGGTTTTATCCATGAAAAGCCCTAAAAATATGATGAAATTAGCTCTTTATTAGCTTCTACTTGAATGTTATCAAAATGTTTTGTTGTTTTAATTCGGATAAACTACAGACACTAATTAGTGAAGTTAGCTCATCACTAATCACCCCAAAATTTTGAATTATCAGTTACATATCCACGGGTATGGCTGGGTGGTGGACAGCAAGATTTCAGCTCAAAATGCCTATGGCATTCAATATAAAAAACTGAAGTTAGATCATTATGAGTTGTGAGTTTGCTTTCTTCATGATGATGCATGTGTCATTTCATTTGTGGAATCGCCAGATTGGCTGAATAGTTGGCATGTTTTTTAACATTTAAAAATGGAATCACGGCCAATGATTGGCATGTTCTATGCAATATTCCCCTATCCACTGGTCACTAGATACCATGTGCCCATGTTTAAGTTACGTTATTACAATTTTATTCCCAAATTTTGTGATGTCGACACTTGTCCTGCTTTCTTGTTGCATTTATGAGAATTGAAATTACCATATTTTGTCACGCTGACACATATCTGATGTGCTGATTGCTTTTGTTGTAGATAAAACTGATTTTTTTACCTTATGACTCAAGCACCAAAGCATTTATAAATTATAACATCGTAAAATCTGAATGCATACTATTTTTTTAGTAATGAATGGGTACACAAATGCAGCCTAGATTGACCCCAACCAATGATCAGTTGCAATTCAGCATCCGATTGCGAGACATTGCAAACTCAGAATAATCCAAAAAATCATGAAAGCATTAAAAATAATCCAAAAAATCATGAAAGCATATATTCTAATTTGGGGAAGTAATTTCCATATGAGTCAATTTTTAGAAAAGTCTACAAAAATAATATTTGACTTTAAGTTTTTTAATTATTAATATTTTTTTAAATTCCATAAAATACCAAAAATTTATAAAATGAAAATACCTTTCATAAAATAAATGTTAACATTTTTAAGCTTGATAACATGCATATATGATCATTCTAGCACAAATAAAAGTATAATAATCATGATATTATTATAATAAGAAGTGTAATCCAATAAGTAGACAACCTGAAATTGTATGAAATCATCATCTATTATGATGGATCTTAATGTTAGTATCACATTTTTAATTATACTTATTTTTTTATTATTATTTATACAACTCTCATTTTCTTTTTGTTAGACAACACCCATAGCAATAACATTGTGATCTTTACGTCATGTCTATGAATCAAGTAATAGTGAAAATCCTAAGATAGATAATTTCACCAAATTTACATATGTTATAATTTATAAATATTAAAATACTATGAAAATATATTATAATCCTAAGATATATATCTTCTTCTCTATGCAAATTAATCTTGCTTATTATATTTATTTTCATCTCTAGGCCCTTTTCAGTAAAGCAGCCCATTAGGACACTTTTGACCCCCCCCCCTCTTCTTTCACTATAAAGGGAAGGGGGAAGGCTTCACTATGAACGGACTGTTTGAAATGAAAAGAAAGGAATGAAATTGTTTTTTGTTAGGTTTCCCTGTGTTTGAAGTCCTTCCTCCCTCCTTGTTCTCCTTGTTGAGGAAGGAGTCTCAAACTCGGCGATCTGTAGCTACGATCTAACCAAGATTAGATAGTAAAAACAATGTATATGATATGCTCGTTAGAGGCTTAAATATAAATCTAGATGACTAAATAGAATTAAATATAGGTTCAAACGTAGAATAGGATCAAATCTAGACGACTAGGATTAAATACTAGATAGGATTAGAACGGCTAGGATTGCAATGGGTCTACGGCACCGATCAACGGTCGTGATCGTTGCACCCATTTAGTTATAACAGACAGGATCTAATCTGTTTAAATGTTACAATAATCTGCACACAGCACCGATCAACGGCTGTGATCGGTGCACCCGATTTGTTTTGACGGCTCAGATTAGATCAGTATTTTCAATGAAATATATCTGTCGTAATCTGTTACAACGGATATATTTCAATAACGGAAGCTTACTATTTTTATCAGATTATACATACTATAAAAACCAACCTAATGCAACTTTCAAGACTTGAGGGAAATACAACGATCTCCTACTACTTCTTGTGCCATCTATCTTCTTCTCTCTCTCTCTCTCTCTCTCTTCTTCTCCCCATTCTTCTTCCACTTCTCTCTATCTCAATTCGTTCAAGATTCTCAACATGGTATCAGAGCCTGGCGATTCAAGCATGGGCAAAATGGGCAGAGCCTCCACGATCGCCATCCCTCAGTTTGCAAATCACTTGGGCACGACCGTTCTTGGACCTGTGCCAATCGTCATCCCTCCAGGACTTACAGTCTAAATCAAGCTCAACTCCAACAACTATCAGATGTGGAGAACCATTCTCCACCCACTTCTCAATGGGTATGGATTAAATAAATTCATTGATGGTACTATACCACCTCCTGTCTCTATTTCATATCAGGCTGGAAATTTGATGAACAATTCTGAATTCGAAAACTGGTGGAGAACTGATCAGCAAATTCTCAGTTTCATCTAATCAGCTATCTCGGAACAGACACTACCATGCGTGGCCAAAGTCCAATATGCAAGAGAGGCCTGGGAAGTACTAGAAAATACTTTTGCAATAAGAAGTCAATCTCGAATCATGAAGCTCAGTCGACAATTTGCAAATTTTGCCAAAGGTACAATGTCAGTTGATGATTACATTAAGCAATTTAAATCAGTAATTGAGGCACTAGAAATGTCTGGTCATCCTGTCAATGAACCCTCAAAGATATACACCTTTTGGAGTGGATAACCTCTAGAATACTCATCTTTCATCATCAGCATTAATGTGAACATTGATCATATTGGATTTGATCAGATTGTCACCAATCTGAAAGCTCACGATGGTTACCAGAGGCATTACCATAAGGGAAAATCCAATGGATTTTCACTCATGGCTAGTACAGCTCAAAAGCAAAACTACAAGAGTAATGATCAAGATTGAAGGAATGACAACTTCCAAAGAAGCCCTGGTGATCAAGGTTGAAACTATCAAAGAAATTCTGCAGAACAAGGGTGTAACTCCAGAAATGACAACTGGAGAGGAAGGAGTCAAGGTCGAGGAAGAGGTCAAAAGTGGCAACCAAGATGCCAAATCTGTTCCCAGTATGGTCATCGAGCCAGAGAATGCCAGGAATTTATAAGATTGTCTTTTGGGAACTCAGCAAATCATCAGAATAGACAAGGAGAATATCCACAAGCTTACACTACAGAGCAACAAGGATGGTACCCTGACAGCGGAGCCACCATCATGTCTCAGCCGATCAGAATTCTATGCAACAAATTCAACCTTACCAAGGAAATGATCATCTCCAAATCAGTAATGGTACAGGTTTGAATATTCTTGCAATGGGTAACTCTAAAATAACTACTAGCGATAAAACTTTGCTTTTAAAAAAGCATTCTTCATGTGCCCTCAATCACTAAAAACTTACTGTCAATTCAAAAATTAACTTGTGATAACGATGTTTTTGTTGAATTTTGCAATTCCTTTTGTCTTGTGAAGGACAAAGTCACCAACAAGATCCTTCTTAGAGGAACAACTAGGAATGGACTATACTTCCTAGATAGCCAGCCTCCTAAAGCCGCTTGCATTGGGGAACGAACCTGTGAGGCTACTTGGCATCAGAGACTGGGACACCCCCAATTTAAGTCTTTAAAATCTTTAATTCACACCTATGGTCTCCCTGTTTTGCATACCATAAAACTCTTTGTTTGTGATTCATGCAATATTTCAAAAGCTCACAATCTTCCCTTTCCAATTTCTAATCATCACTCAACTAATTGTCTCGAATTAATTCATTATGATTTCTAGGGGCATGCTCCCTTAGTTTCCCATTCTGGATTTTCTTACTATGTTGTCTTTGTGGATGATCATAGAAAATATGTTTGTCTTTATCCTTTAAAAGCAAAAGGTGATCTTCTAGATACGTTGATTACCTTTCAAAGACAAGTAGAAAGACAGTTCAATTCAAAAATTAAGTACGTTCAGTCAGATTGGGAAGGAGAGTATCAAGCTCTCTATCACTATCTCCAAACTCATGGAATTGTTCACAAAGTGTCTTGTCCCCACACTCTTGAACAAAATGGAACAGCAGAACGTTAACACAGGCTTTTAGTAGAAACAGCAATTGCTCTTCTTCATCAACCCAAATTACCAAAACAGCTAAGGGATGAAGCTGTTGTAACAGCTGCTTTTCTAATAAATCGCCTGATTACTCATATTCTTACAAACAAATCACCTTATGAAGTTCTTTTCAAAAGTCCGCCTGATTATACTGTGCTAAAAATATTTGGTTGCTTATGTTACCCATATCTTAGACCCTATGCCAAACATAAGCTTGAATCCAGATCAGAAAAGTGTGTATTTCTAGGCTACAATGATCTACATCCTGGATACCACTGCTTATCTCTCCACGCAGGGAAGTTTTTCATTTCACGTCATGTCATCTTTTTTGAAGAATGCTTTCCTTTCTCTCAAGTTAATCAGAGTACTCAAAACACAAGCTTATTAGGACCCTTCCATAATAACACCATTGGACATACTTTGAATGGAACTGAGTCTATTTTAGAATCCAAAACATTACCTCCTCGGTCCACAATAATGATGACTCAGTCATCATCAACACTGATATGTATCGTCATACATCATCATCTGATTCCAAAGGGGAATTGACTGACCCTGAAACTGGCAACCCAAAGGCAACTCAAATATTTGATCCTAATAATCCTTCAGAAGCTGAACTTCCTATCCCATCAACTGTAAATTACTCTCATGAACTAGGAGATCTTCTCAAAACAAGAACTGTTGAAAATATATATCTTCAGAGTGATTGATTTACTGACTTTGATTCCAAAAGTAATCGATTAGCATTTTCTGTGGTTAAACATCCTTTGCCTAGGTGCTTTCTAACCTACTTGCCACAAATTGAGGAACCTAACTCGTATAGCATTGCATCCAAAATCCCCAAATGGATGCATGCTATGAAATCAGAAATTAATGCATTATTACAAAATAACACCTAGAAAGTAGTTCCTAGGAATCCTAACTTACATGTTATAGGATGTAAGTGGGTCTACCGAGTTAAGTACAAACCAACAGGTGAAATTGAAAAATACAAAGCCAGGTTGGCTGCTAAAGGATATACACAACAGGAAGGGTTTGATATTTAGAGAGACATTCAGTCCTGTAATCAAACATACCACTATTCGACTACGGCTATCTATCGCAATTAGTAATAATTGGGAAATTCATCAACTCGATGTCTCCAATGCATTCTTGCATGGAGACTTAACTAAGACAATTTACATGTAACAACCCACTGGATTTTAAAATCCAGATTTTCCCAATCATGTGTGTCTATTAAAGAAGTCTATAAACGGTTTAAAACAATCTCCTAGAGCCTGGTTCACCAAACTAACGAATTTTCTTTCTGAATTAGAGTTAACTGGTTCTAAACTTGACACATCCCTGTTCTTTAAAGTTTCAAACTCGGAACCAGTATTTGTTTTGATATATGTCGATGATATTTTAGTTCTCTCACCCTGTCAATCTACCATCAACAATTTAGTTATTCATCTGCGAAGTCCTTTTGCCATTAAAAATCTTGGACCAGCACACTATTTTTTAGGCATTGAATTAATTCTCACTGCAAATGGTTTTCTTTTATCCCAAGCTAAATATCTTTTTTCAAAATGTATAAAGCGCAAATATGGAAAACTGTAAACCAATTACTACCCCCTCTAGTGTGTCTAAACTATCAGTCTCTTCTGAATTGTTTGAAGACCCAAATCTTTATAGAAAAATCGTCGGTTCATTGCAATATATTACCTTAACAAGGCCTGACATTGCGTTTGCAGTTAACAAAGGTTGTCAAAAAATGCATAATCCTGCTCTTTTTTACTGGAAATCTTCAAAGCATCTCTTGAAATATCTTAAAAGGAACAATTCTAGATGGGCTTTTTATCAATAAAATTTCTAATTTTTCCATAAGTGTATTCAGTGATGCAGACTGGGCAGGTGATCAAGAGGATCGCAGGTCCACAAGTGGTTTTCTAATCTTCTTAGGAAAGAATTTAATCTCTTGGAACTCAGAAAAGCAGCCTTCTGTTGCCAGATCGAGTTCACAAGCTGAATACAAAGCTATAGCTAATGCCACTACTGAGGTTATATGGCTTCAATAACTTCTTAGAGAGCTGGAAATTTTTACAATCACACCTCCCACGTTGTGGTGTGACAATATTGGGGCGACCTATTTGGATGCAAATCTCGTATTTCATGCTCGGACAAAGCACATCGAGATAGACTTCCACTTTGTCCAAGAACAGGTTGCGGCAAAGTCAATAATTGTTCGATTTGTCAACAGCGAAGGACAGCTAGCTGACGTTCTTACAAGGCCCCTTCAAGCGGCAAGGTTCAACAAGCTTAAAGACAAGCTCAACGTCCTGTCCACTCCGTTGTGCTTGCGGGGGGTGTTGAGGAAGGAGTCTCAAACTCGGCGATCTCCAGCTAGGACCTAACCAAGATTAGATAGTAAAAACAATGTATTTTATATACTCGTTAGAGGCTTAAATATAAATCTAGATGACTAAATAGGATTAAATATAGGTTCAAACGTAGAATAGGATTAAATCTAGACGACTAGGATTAAATACTAGATAGGATTAGAACGGCTAGGATTGCAATGGGTCTACGGCACCGATCAACGGTCGTGATAGTTAAACATTATTCTTGATTGGCAATTTGAATTTAAAATATGTTCTTGCTGGGTGAGAGCAGGGGACGGTGAAGGAGGCATTGAAATGACTGGGAGCATGCAGCTTATCAGCTTATTAGAGAGCTAATGACGGGGAGCATGCAGCTCGACCATGCCTGGAGGTTGACCCAGCACGGACGGGAGGTGGCCCGGAGGTGGCCCGGAGGTGGACTGCTTGGCTCGACCCTGCCCGCCCCCTTTGATGTGCCTCGGGCGTTCAATGAGGCCATATCAATTAGTCTGCAAGTTTTCCACGGAGACAAAAAACAACAGCCCAAGCGATTCTTCATTTAAGAGAGAGACTGCAATTTCCCAATGTCTTGTTAATCAAAAGAGCAGCTCAAGGAAATCTTCCTTTAAGAGAGAAAGAGATCGTAAAATTTTCAACTGTCACTAAACAAGATGTGAAAAATGAGAGAAAGCTGCAAGAATGGAGTTTGAAAGTTTTACATAGAGACAACCAAACAGCCCAAGGTAGTCTTCATTAAAGGGAGAGAGATTGCACAATTTTCCAAATGTTACTGAACATAATGCTAAAAATTAATAGCAGCCCTGGGTAATCTTTATTTACGAGAGGGATAGAGAGAAGAACTTTCAAAAGTCATTGAACAAGATCTTAAAATTGACAGAGAAAGTTACATATGGGCTTCAAGATAAAGATAGAAGATCATCGGTATTTTGAGAAGCAGTAATGTATGTCCATCTAGAGAGAGAGAGAGAGAAAGAAACCCACATGTAGCTAAAGAATGCGATAAAACCATGAAATCTAGAGGGAGACACAGAAAGTTACATGAATCGAAGAGAGAGCAATAAAATATGGGCTTCAAGATAAAGATAGAAGATCATCGGTATTTTGAGAAGCAGTAATGTATGTCCATCTGGAGAGAGAGAGAAAGAAACCCACATGTAGCCAAAGAATGCGGTAAACCATGAAATCTAGAGGGAGACACAGAAAGTTACATGAATCGAAGAGAGAGCAATAAAATATGGGCTTCAAGATAAAGATAGAAGATCATTGGTATTTTGAGAAGCAGTAATGTATGTCCATCTGGAGAGAGAGAGAAAGAAACCCACATGTAGCTAAAGAATGCGGTAAACCATGAAATCTAGAGGGAGACACAGAAAGTTACATGAATCGAAGAGAGAACAATAAAATATGGGCTTCAAGATAAAGATAGAAGATCATCGGTATTTTGAGAAGCAGTAATGTATGTCCATCTAGAGAGAGAGAGAAAGCAACCCACACGTAGCTAAAAAAGCAGTAAACCATGAAATCTAGAGAGAGATAGAGAAAGTTACATGAATGGAACAGAGAAACCCTACCTCATGGAACTCCCGTAGCCCGGAAGAAGCTCGCAACGATTCCCGTAGCCAAGAAGAAGCCCCTTCTCCCTCGCGCCCTTTCTTCCTCCTTCTCCACCGTCTCCTTCTCCTTCATCGCCTTTCTCAGCTCTCTCTCGGGTGACTCACATTGGGCGGGCTAAAATCTTTCTTTCTTCAAATCGCGCTGTGACGTGGAATCCACGTGGCTGCCACGTGGATTCCACCTAGGTGGACTCCGTCGGAACTCCACCTGGCAGCCACGTAGACTCCACGTCACAGGCTGCGGACCAAATGGGACTTCGGGCTGTGTTGCGGCAAAAAAAAAGTAAGGGCTGTAACTCGAATTTTCGAAAAAGTTCGGGCCACACCGTGATATAACCCCTTCTTTAATCTATATCAATATTACAATGACGTCCAGTTTTTTTGGAAAGGAGGATAGAGTCAATCCAGATTTTTTAAGTGAATGGACCTATGGAATGTTGTAAAGGAACTGTCATAATATATGGGCTTTGCAAGAAAATCACGCATTTAATGTCTTGTTAAATATTTAATGATACACTACATTAATAATTGATGCTTATTATTAAAGTCCATTAATTGATAAAAGGCTGAAGTGAATTAAGATGATATCATAATCTGGAGATCACTAGTTTTTAAACATGTTTTCTAAACATTCCTATTCAAAGGACTGAATAAGGACATCAAAATATCTAGATAGAGTATATTAAATTCACCAGTTGAAGTATGATGATATTATAATCTAGAGATCAATGTCTAGTCCCAATCATTTGATATGGCCAATCCCATAGTCATTGGTGGAGACATCACGGATAGATAAGGGTTATTCCTTTGGGGAAGAGTTAACTAAATGGATTTAGATGAATTCCTGAATGGTATTATACCTATCATCAATCAGGTTGGTTCATGTCATGGTTGTGTAAATGGTGCTAAGACCTAATACACCAAAGATGCCTTGTGGAAGGACAAACAGTGTTTTTTTTACCATGATTGACAAGTCTCTAATAAGAGGTTTCCAAACTGTCATATCTCGGACACAAACAAGTGCACGAAGGTGATTGTGTGGTAAAAATGAGACTGTCTCCCTTGGTATTAGATGAGATTGACTCAAGGAATATGATTCACTTAAATCCTTGGGCAAGGAAGTGGAAAATTTTGAGAAGGCATTATGTGATAATTTTTCCACACATCAGTACTAATTAGAATTATTGATTAGGGTTTGATGATAAATCATACCCTAAATCATGCGTGAGTCTCGTGTGGACAAGGGCTTATACACACCGGATAACTGATGATGGTAAAGGCTTGATGAGAAAGTTGACACACTCACGTGTCTCTTCTAAGGCACAAACTGTAGTTTGACACCACACAGGGTGCCAGCTTAACCAATAGATTGGATATAAACTAACCTTGATTATTTAATCTAAATATGTTAATTAATAAGTTCAGGCTAATAAAGGCTATTGTCCCATCGAAGTTATTAACTAGAATGATACATGGCCATAGAGGGTCACATGCATAAGGTTCAAGCAATTTTATTAATTTTTCCTCAGCCTGGTGATTTTTTATAAAAAATTCTAAGGGGGAAAAGTAATTTGATACCCATCTGAGTTAGTTTGAGTGCCATCTATTTTTCTCTTCCTTTTCCATGAGTTTAGAAATCAAATTTCCAGCAGTAGAGCTTGTCCAAAAAGAGGAGATCCAATACTCTGAAGATTGCATGGATATGTCTATATGTTGGACATTAGTACACCTTGAAGATGCTCACTCAAGGAACCAAGAAATCATGGATTCGATCTGTGCAAAGGTGATATATATGGTTATTGTATGATTTGTTCTTCAGATCAAGTTTCAATTTGATATCCCACTGTGCCATCGGTTTCGGGTTGTGTCAATCGAATTCCTGATAATCCCAAAAAGAATCACGTCAACATCAAGCCCTCAATGAACACATGACATCCAGGTGGTATGATTGTGATCAAATAGTCAAAACATTTAGTATTTTTCTGACTACCTTATTGCTTGTACACCTAGTGGGGTGATAGCCTCTATTCATGAATAGCTTTCGAGTCATCTATTTCATCCTACTGCATGTCCTTATTTTTTGGAAGTATGAGATCCAAACTGTTAGTTCTTCAAGAAAAATTCACTTTAATTGCTTATATGAGTAGGAAACAAATCAAGTTATAATCAATTGATTTCAGTTCCCATAGTTTTTCTAGAACTAGGTTAACATTCAGTTACAAATCAACTCAATATCAATATTGAATATGAATAAATTAAAATCACTTATATTTTTAGTTTAGTGTACTATTTTAAACTTTCTTGTTTTTCTTATATCTCAGGCTTGTTGTCAATTAAATGACATTCAATATCCATATTTTCTCTTATTTATTTTGTTTGATCTTTTTTCCACTGCACACAATTCTTTCCTCTTAAAACTTTTACATAAAATTCTACAGGTAAAGGCATACCATCTCAATGGATGAGCTTGAAATCATTAATTTAGACAATAATATTTTTTTCTTAGTTTTCTAGTTTATAAAACATATCAATATGAATTTCAATGATATAAATTATATTTAAACCATAATGCCCATTTTATTCTATTAATAGAGGGCCTCTTCTACCTTCCCCATCTCTCCCTCAGCCCTGTACATTGGTTGATTCTGCATGTCAAGGCAGAATGAGGAGGTTTCGTCTAGCACAACATATCACATGAAAAATGAGAAAATTCATCATTAAGAGGATAATGTGGATTCTACTAGAGACAGAGGATGAGTGTTGATAAGTCCAAATTTAGGGTGTTAATGTCCTTGTTTAAGTTGACACTTCACCAAAAATATTTATAAAACTTTTCAACTTAAATACTCTATAATGAATATAGGGCAATTAAGGGGTAGATCCACAAAGAGACAGAAACCAAATTTCAGAATTTTTGTTAAGCTTGAAATGAAGGAAATGAGTTTAAAATGAGAGATATAATACGAATTTACATAGCAGTAATACAAACAAAGACACTAAAAATATTTATCTTAATTTTCCAATTTTTAATATACACCAGAAATCAAAATAAAAATATTTTAGAATTTGGAATTTAAGTTACACCAAAAAAACACTAGGAATATTAAAAAGTAGAGTTAAAGATTTTTTACAATTTTTGAAATCTTAAAATCACTATAAATTGGATATATTAATTTAAGAGATTTTTCCTGATTTGTTTGGAATTTTTAAATGCTGAAAAAAATTTCGTAACTTTTTCCTTATTTTTTCTAATTTTTTTGGAATTTAAAAATGCAACAAAGTGACAAAATTACATGTTCTTGTGATATCCTTTGGTAGCAGCAGCAGAGTGGTAATGGACCGGGATTTTTTTGATTTTTAAAATTCAGAATATATATAAATATATAGACATATATATATTGAAGTCCGGTTCAGACCAGTTTGAACTGGTCGACCTCCTCTAGACTTAGCCAAAACAGGCTAAGTCCTTAGAGAGGTGCGCCAATGTGCCTGGCAGGTGCAGCTGCTTCTCTTGTGTGCAACCAGCGGGCAAATGTACTTGCTGGCGCATGCTTCCTGCCATGCAGCGCACGCCACCACACAACGGCGGCAGAAATGGGAGAAATTACAAATTCAAAGCGTAAAAAATAAAATTTTGATTGCAAATTTTTCTAGGGACGAAGTGGAGAGATGATGCAGAATCTAGATAGATAAAGGATAGACTTTAGAGAGAGACAATAAAGTGGTCTAGAGAGAGAGTAGGCCGAAATAAGGAAATAGAGAAAAAGGGAAGAAATGTTGTAGGAGTTTGAGATGGAATTTGGAGTTGCAAGTGGAGGAGAGTTTTTAGGACATTTTGAGGGAATAAACTAAGGATATGGATGAAGGCCTAGAGAGATAAAGAGTTTATTCTACAGTTAAAAGTTAGGGATAATGTGTGTGTAGAGTTAGAAAGTGATGGAATAAAAGGAGAAATGGATATAGAATGATGGGAAAATGGAAGTCTAAGTTACTATTGCGTTAATGCAAGTCTATTGAGCCCCCAATGCTTCCTCTAAAGTCATGATCCTTATATTTTGCAGGATCAGGCATTTTTCGACAAACTTACATGAAGCAGGTTGAACAACCTGGATTCTGAAAATGCCTTGTCCTGCTGGCCAGCCACTTGCTAGAGCACGTCCAGATTGAGGACAAATGAGGGAGGAAAAGAGTATTTATGCATAGGAAGAATTACTAAAATATCTCTTTGCACATTTTCTATTATGTTTTCTTGCCATTTTGCCTCATTTTCCCCATGGGTTGGGAGCTTCCCCTTGGTCTTCAGCTTCTTCTTTGTAAGGCTATTGAGAGCCCAATGGGCATGTCAGGTCATGGCCCATCTCCCTTTGATTTCTCTTTTAAAGTCCCACAACAGCATTTGCTCCTTTCAAACCCCTTTTGAGAATCACTATCCTCCCAAAAATTATCCGACTCATTAGGAGTTGTATCTTCTCATTCCTGTAATTTTCTGCACATATGGAACTATGAAATACTCATCAGTACTTGAATTCAAAGAAGTCAAGGATGTTAGTTTAAAAAATAACCATAATGTGCAAAATTAGAATTTATAGCTAATGCATAAATATTTATTTAATTCAAATGATAACATAATAAATTCTAAATTAATAATACCAAAATCATCAAATATGTGTGTAACTAACCATGCATTTATCATGTTATCATGTGTGTCATGCAGTATTGCACTCGAGGAACCAACAGGTCCCAAAAGGTTGTTATGACATATTATGATTGTCTTTAAATTCAAAATGGCATACATTGATCATGGGGATTTCCCATATAACATTGTGAAATATCACATTTTGTTTCCTGTAATCTCAACATTTCTCCCCTTATTCTAGTAATGAGCTAGATTTAGTATATACAAGTAAATATGCCCATTAATTATTGTGTAGTTTTATCAATGGAATATTCCCATTAATTATTTATTAGAGTTCAAGGAGAGCTTGGTTACTTCGACAATGGATTGGATCATCACAGCCAATATGATGTCATTTTGGGGGTCTAAAATTTAGTCTAGGAAGTGGTTCATCATAAGATGCATATCTTAATATTACACAAATTAATTAGGTATTTTTAATACATGTGATCTACATGGTTAAAATCCGTTTATATATTTTTCTCATATATCCATGAATTTTGTTTAAATCCTAAATGACAGGATCGTAATGGCATTATTAGTATTTATGAGTTATGAAGATTGACCTCTGGTAGTTTGTTATACCTCAGAGAATTAATTTGATTAATTTTTTTTATTTTTCATCGGTCTAGTTCTTCTATCATTTAAATAGATATAATGTTTTTGGCTGATGTTGCTTAGTTCATTATGAAACGAGGCAACATGAAATAGGGTAAAAAATACAGATACGTGAACCCAATGTTTTGTCATCCATGCCCGTTAAATCCCGCAAAACAAAGGCTATTCAAGGGTTATTTGGGGGCATACATAAATGATAGTATGATGTCATTCCAGGGCCAATGTACAAACTTGTGAGCTGAAACTTACATCCATAGTGAAGATAGCAAAAATGTACAGATGTCGAAAAGAGGTGAATTTGGGGATAAATAGATATACTCTTGGTATATATCTGCAATGAATGAGTATTCCTATTCCTCATTTTATTTCATTAACAAGTGATCAATTGGTTTTTTATCTTAGTGAGACCTCTGAAAAGACATTAATTTTTATTGAGTTATTGCATTAGATATTAAGTGTGCTTTAGTTATACATTGACACAATCCAGACCAGCTTTATTCAAGAGGAAATATTGGCAATAAGTAAAGTCTGGATGTGGCACGAAATTAATTATGATTCTCAATTTTGTAAATCCTATCATTAAGCAAACTGACATATTAGAGTGCCCTTTCATCCATCCAATTCATTTTACTTACTCCAGGTCCAAAATTTTGATGTAAGTTATGCGTTTATAACTGTCTATATTGTATTCAAAAACATTTGACTGAATGTTTAGATATTACATACTTCTAAGATTTGATAGCCAGTAGTAAAGGAGATGCAATGAAAAATATCTGAAAGGAGAACATATTTCAACTGACACTTAAAATATCTAGCTCTCAAATAACTTTCGTTGAGTATTCAAAGGTATCACATTAGGTTTGGAAATGATTCTAGAGTATGGAAACTTCTATGTTTGACCATAAAATAAGAAGGATTATACAAATGCTTCAAAATAATACTATTTTCTAATTTTCGTTCTATCGTTTAATCTGTTTTTAGGTTCAAATCTACATAAATTTCTTTCCCGTGTGTTTTATCAAAGTAGAGAATAATAATAAATAGGTATTTTCTATAATCTTGATACAGATGGTCATTACATCGTATGAGTTATGATATTATTCTAGTTTCATCTGGTGCATTGATTGGAGTAATGTTTCGGACCTGCTGATTTGTATAGGAGATAAGGCGAGAAGGGAGGGAGAAGACACTGAGATGATCGCCGATGTGCCGGGATGGACTACGACAGGATAAAGGCAGGCGGAATGGACATCGCCTACGAGAGGGGTCCGACAGAATGCACGTCGCCGGAGGGAGCCAAACACATTCTTGTGATACTTCTTGGCTGCCTCCTCAAGGGAGGGCTACTCTATTTAAATGAATCGCAGAAGGTCCAAATGACCTAAATGGTCCTGTTGGGCTAAATGATGAAAAAGGCCTAGATAGGTCGGGGTCGTTTCAAGTAAAATATGGATGCATGTGTTACATGTCCCCATGATTTGATAGATATTAAAAAAGCATGTTAAGGGATTTCTTATGCAGTGCAGAACATAGCCACTTTGATAATGATTAAAAATGATGCCTTAGGACAATGGGCACCTCACTGATTAAAGGTGTAGCCTCAGCGTTCCTATGGGGAATTCTCAGTTTAATGTTTACACAAGATAGAATGTAAGAAATATTTCAAACCCACTGTTACACAAGATAGGCCACCAACATTACTACTAGAAAAGGAAATATTACAATGCAAACGCTACCCTTGACCTTTGTGATCTGAAACATTCAATTTGGATAAATTTAGGAAAATGTATTTTGAGTCATGCCAAGTGCTGCCCATGTGTATAAAGGAAGACAATTAAAAGAATGTTTGATGTGCTTATAATTCTGAAAAACTTTCTGCACAGGATGCTGAGAAAATGCAATGTGTCTGTAGACCTCTATTTATTGTGAATTACTCCGCATTTATACTTATTATAATAAGTGCAAGTTTTAATTCATTCATGCGAACCGAAAGCTACATATCTTAATGGACCCGTTCGTCGTTGATGCAGTGTCTTTTTTCTTTTTTCTTCATATTATCATTTGTTAAAATAAGGTTTTCATGCAGCCGTAAGACAAGAATTATGAAAGGAGAGGAGAGAGCGACCAGATTCCAGGAACAACAAATTACAGACTTACAATGCAAGAAAAATAATAATTCAGCGGCATTACTTGCTTCATTAAACAACTTCCAACTCGTATCACCAAACACCTTCAATATTATTAAATATCCCAGCAATAATGCACCTTATAATAAATACGAATGAGACATGACGTAAGGAAGCCTGGTGAAAGTCGACTGCTGGCAAAGAAATTTAGATTCGAGGCAATCCTAATTTGTTTCTGGCGCATTCCATGTGAGGATACGCCTGACAACATATTTAACAGAGAGGCAGTCTCTGAAGTCAAAATCACATAAAGAGAGGAAGAGATGGAGATAGATAGATAGAGGCAGAGAGAAAGAAAGGGATAGAGCGAGAGAGAGAGAGAGAGGGAAATAGAGAGGGAGAGAGAGAGAGGGATAGAGCGAGAGAGAGAGAGAAAGAGAGGGAAATAGAGAGGGAGAGAGAGAAAGAGAGGGATAGAGTGAGAAAGAGAGGGATAGAGAGAGAGGGAGAGGGAGAGAAAGGAAATTTTTCACCGTCAAACACTCGGGAAGCAGCAGGCAGCGTCAAAAGGAAAGGGCAGAGTAGATGACCGCAGAGAAAGCAGCCGACGCGACGGCGTACGAGTATCTCGCCTTAAGTGCAAAGCCACCGTTTCGAGGGGGAGGAGCTGCGCCACGACAGAAATCAATAGTGCGTTTGAGAGAAAAAAAAAGATATGAAATCTATTACCAGTGCCGTTGAAAGCCGCCAAGTCCGGAGAGCCCGGTGGCAGGCCGAGAACCACTGTAGATAATCATTCATCAGAGAGGAGTTGGTGAAGAAATCAAATTGTTATTCGATCAGCACAAAACTTGAGATTACTATGACCCGCAGTGAAATTGTGTAAATGCTCATAATACCTCGCTTCTGTTACTAGACACAATTGGAGGAATTTTGTTGGTCATTGTTAAGCAGGGCTAAGGGGGAAAATTATCCAGCTTTCGAGAATTGAAGATTGAGGTAATGAAGTTGATGTTCAATTATGTTTTTGACGATCAATTGGCAGAATCCTCGATAAGAGAAAGCGATGATGTGTATAAACAACTCACATATTCTTGGAACTACTGAAAACCCCAATAGAGATAAGAAGAGCAACCATTTATTGGAAACGTTCCTATTAAGAATTCCCCGGAACTTTCAATAGAAAATGGGTTTCACAGGAAAACATCAATCAAAATAGGCTGTGATGCACCCCGTATCTCTCTCTCTCTCTCTGTCTGATAGAGAGGAATGATAATGTTATGCTCGAGGGTAACTCTCTTTAGAAGAAACAGTTTCAAAAGAAAAGGCAGTAGCCTACAAAAGTCTATATCCAGGCGTCGCCAACACTGCTTCACACAAAATATATCTATCTTTCAACAAGAATTGTTGAAAGGAAACGTACAAATTTCAACAAAGAACCTTTAGAGATCATAGTATTCACAGAATAATTTCAGAAGAAAAACCGGAGAGTTTAGGGGGTCGTGGCATACCTGGGCAAAATGTAATGTTACCCGCAGTAATACCGCAGATAGTAGACAAGTTAACCACGCGGTCATACTTAAGAGTATAACCCTGCATTTGCTCGCCATAGTAGACAGCCCGAACGAGATCACACAAGCAGTAGTTGCTCTCATTCCGAGCTGCTGGGCAGCAAGCGTTCGCTGGCATATCCGCCTCACCAACAGCGTATTTGAGGCAGAACATCAGATTAACCGGCACGGCCTTGCATCTATCAGTAAGATCCGCCGTTGCCCCACTGAGAAGAACGAACACAGAAATGAAGACAAGCGCGTTAGTTGTGGTGCCCATCGTCCAGAAATTTTTGACAATCTAATTGGGTTTGGACGGAGTTTATAAAGGATTGGTCTGGGGAGAAGATAACCCACATGACGAGAGAATTAATTGCCGCATGGAGACTGTTGGAAGGGGCGGCTACTGACCTTTGGCTCAGGGCAGACTGACGGACACCGCCGGAAGTGAAAGGGAAAACGGCCGCGTGTTCTATGGACTTTTAGAGCTACTACGATAACCGCCATGCATCATAAAAGTCTTTGGTATTATCTCGTGAATAGTCAATAACAAGCTGGTTTGATTAAAATTCCAATATTTACTACCTTTAATTCGCACCCAATTTTTAATTTTTGTCTTCCTCATTGACGGGTGCCAATGCTTTTTATTCTCACAGAGTAATTGACAGTACTTCTTTTTACTCTGTGAGAAGTCAATAAAAAGCTAGTTTGAATACAAAGCCGATATCTACTCTGTTTAATTCCGGCCCAGTTTTAGTTTTTGCTTTCCCTTCGAAATTACCGATACTTCTTATTTTTATTTTGGAAGGTTTTACATTTAGGGTTTGCCACTGTCGGATAGCCATGACGTTGACGACTGGTTAATCTTTCACAGCACCGATCTTTGGAGTCCTTTGAAGAGTCAATCAAGAGCTGCTAGAACCAATTTCTGATTTTTATTATTTTGAATTCGCCTCTTGTTTTAATTTTTGCTTCCCCTAAGACAAGAGATACTATTTTTAAATGCACTTAAGATGACGGTCTTTTAAGCGGCTGTCGGCATTGTCAATGACCTGGAACGACATTGACAGAAGGGGTTGATTTTGTTGACGCTTGATTGTAACTGATCCCGTCAACCGTACCCTCAACCTTCCAACATCTAAACTCGTCAAACGTTATAAATCGTCAACGTTAACGTGAACGAAAACCTATAACGTTTGAGTAAATCTGTAATGACGTGACGTTGACGTGTGCTGAACTAAATTGTAATGGCGAGACGAGCAATTAATAAGAGATGGGCCCAGTATTCGTATGCATTAAATAGAGAGGCTACAGTAGGCGCGCTATTTCATAGGCCAATTCTTTGTAGTTCTCGTTCAACAGGACTCTCAGTGGGTGAAGTATCTTCTTTGTGAATTGAGACTGGGCGATGAACGTGGCGGGGCCTTCAGACAGCGGCGAGCCACCAAAGCTAAGTAATGTCCAAACAAGAAGAGAGACAACACAGCTGTGAGAAAAGACCCATGAGAAGTCTTCCTCGCAATTTTTATCTCCTGGCAAGTATACTACATTTTTTGCCTACTACTGTTATTCACCAGTGCCTGGTGCTAAAGAACAATTGGCATTAGTTTATTCGGATGCTCTCGATTATACCCTTTGTCTGTAAACTTTTTTTCCTTTTTTTACTTAGATTCTTCTCGCCATTCCTCGCATTATTTGGATGATTGCGCATTATTTGAATATTTTTTATAATCTTTTTCTTAAATAAAAAAAATTGGATGACTACGCGTTATGGAACCGACGAGATCGAGAGGATAAATCAAAGATTTGGAGGATGGGTAGGAAGGATAAGTTAGAAATTGAGAGAGACGAACTGAATCAAAAAGCCGGGGACGAGGGATTAAACGAAAGAAGGCGAGATCTAGAGGGGGAGGGGAAAATAGTAGCAAGAAAGTGAAGAGTTTGGTCGAATTAGTAACTACCGTGATAAGAGTACAGGAAGGCGGAACATACACTTATATTAAGTGACTCTGTGCAGGGAGTAAGTAATTTAATGGCACGCATCCGTAAATCTCTAATGTTCATGCACAATCTGTAGTATTCTCTTGGATGTCAATTCATTGAATTTAATAAAATTTGGTGGACTTCTTCTGACAAGTCCCACACGAGGGTCATGAAGTCAAGTAGGCATTTCAAAATCAGCAGCCTCGCTTGACATGCACAAAATATTAATTTTCTAGTCTCAATACAAATTTTATGAAAATATGTGATGGGTGAAAGCAAATGCACGACACTTGTATTTTGACAGACATGGGTGCTAGTGCACGGGACTAATTGTTTTTCAAGTATCCCATGGGCCACATGCATAGTATTCCCTTAAATTGACTTGTTGAGTGCTAAATTATCATCCTGGTAAACTCACGGGCCAAATTTTGATGACAGTTGACCATAATAATGAATGGCATTAATAAGTGATAAGTTTCGACAGTTTTAATTCAAATCAATCTCTTTCTAGATGTCCATACATTTATCTATCTACTTATATTCATGTCTGTGGTCTCTCTCTCTCTCTCTCTCTCTCTCTCTCTCTCTCTCTCTCTATATATATATATATATATACATATAAAAAGTGGTGTGTGTGTGCGTGTGTGTGTGCGTGTGTGTGTGTGCGTGTGTGTGTGTGTGCGTGCGTGTGCGTGTGCGCGTGCGTGTGCGTGTGCGTGTGCGTGTGCGTGTGCGCGTGCGCGAGCGTGTGCATGTGCGTGTGTGTGCGCGTGTGCGTGTGTGTGCACGTGTGTGCACGTGTGTGTGTGTGTGTGTGTGTGTGTGTGTGTGTGTGTGTGTGTGTGTGTGTGTGTGTGTCTGTGTGTCTGTGTGTGTGTGTGTGTGTATGTATATGTATATATCTTTATAGATGTATATATATCTATATGTAAACATATATATATTAAATATATCTTTATCTTAGTTGAGATTGGATAGTTATTGGATGTTACTGACTTTTCTGTTGTATTTGCTTTTGATGCATAAGTAAATGATTTTTAATGAGGATATATTTTAAGGAATTAGTTTGTGTTTATAGATCAGGGATTGGTCATAAAAATTAGGTTCAAGGGCCATGTTGAAGGACCAAAATGAGTTTGCATACATAATAAATCAACATCAACATATCTCTTAAACAAATCATAAAAATGATGATCGAGGTTCTAACACTGGAGGAGCCAACATCCACCTTCTAATCTAGAAGGTGCAAATAGAACACCAAATCTTCATGAAACCCTATTTGGTCATTCCTTTGTATGAAACTCCTAGAATAATTAGGATAACCCTAATTTGTTATCCTACATTGGACAGTTTCATTTAGAAATTATAGGAAAACTGACTTGCCAAGGACTTCATCACATTGTGTTCGTTGAGTTGTCTTCTATTATACATTGGGGTTAAAACCACGTCTTGATCACTAAATCATCTTGATGGACATTTTCTTACGTCTGAAGAAAGTTTCTTTGTATCCAATGATCAACACTCATAGGTCATAGTTAAAACATTACCTTCAATCCACAACGTGTTTGGTATTTAAGGTGTAAAAACCGCTTACACAATCATGACTTTAATTTACTAGGTTGATGAGTATGTATGTTACCATTTAGGGGTTCACACAGAATAATTCAGTAAATTATTCCCTTAAAGTGTACCCATTATCATTCCTCGGTGTCTCCACCCTAATGGTTATGTCAGTAGGAAAGGTAGTGATATCATATCTTGATTTTTTCAGGATACATATTATAAGATAAATAATCATCGTGTTTGATGTGATCATAATTTAGTTATCATTTCACATATATCAACATAAGTGTTGCATGTGTATAAAAATTGTATTAATGAATTAATGATTTTTATTAATGAATGCTAAATGAGATGTGGAATGTATGTTTAGCTTCCAAGTCGTACATAATATTATCATTGTTGTGTTTGGGTAGCTAGTCACAACTCACACATAGTAGGCCAGAAGTTCAGGTCGTTAGCTAGTTGATCATGGAAGCAGGCATACTGGGCCACATAACATGTCAAAAGATCATCAGAAAAGTTCTACAAAATGCAGAATTAGATGGCTTAACTTGGATTTACAAGATACACGCTACACGATGGTAGAAATATTTGCATGTGTGATGCTTATAATGAAGTGCGATAATACATTATCAAACTTAGGGAATTATGATTTCATCATAATGTAGAAATCACTATTTGTTAAGCATGGGTTTTAAATATTCACATTCAAAGGATAGTCTGAAAATTACAGTAAATTTATGCCATTGTTTGGGTTTTCGAGACATATGCAACACAATAAGAGTTCTATACTAAGTAAAGGGTTCACTAAAGGGTCCAATCCATGGGAGGCATTGGCAAATAAATTCTCAAATGATTTAAAATTTCCGAATGAGATGATAAAACTCTGAAAATTTACTAACGAAATGATTATATCGTGAAGTGAAGTTAAAAGATAGAAAAAAAATAGTTGGGCATTTTAATTTTAAGGAATTTGAAATTTTCAAATCTAATTCAATTTTTTTTGCTGTCACTCACTGATTTAAATCTTTTAGTGAATTTTTGAATGTTTTAAAAGATTAATTTAAGCTAATTGATCAATGGAAAATGAATATTAATACTAAATTTCAAGAAAATTTATAAATCGGAATGAAATGGTAGAAAGATCAGAAATCAAACTAAAATTGAATGAAAATTGAGTATGATCTTGAGTGAAATTCTAGATCTAATCCTATGAAAGCACTCCTAACCTTCAACAGAGTGGAGATTACAATCCCTCTTTGAAAATCTTCCAATTGAAATTGGAAGAGTGATGTGGCGAGATGACAAAATTTGTGGTTGTAAGCACCCATAATCAAGATGGGAATGGTGATTTCATGATCTTGATGCCGCTGTGTCCTCCAGGCTATAGAAGTGCCAGAAAAAAATCAAGAACACCTTCCTCGATCCCCCAATCTCCCCTTTAACTGTTGGAAATACCCTAATGATTCCTGGCAATTTTATCGTATGTTGTGTGTGAAGCACTCCGCATAGGTGAACGTGTATGGTGCTTTGCTTTGCCAACAGAGTGCTTCGCATACTCTGATTGACTGGCAAAAGTGCTTCATTGATTCACATGATTCCCATAAGTGCTTCAATATATGCATGCAATACAATGCACTTTGCACACAATCGTGTATCCATCGTTGTGCATTTATCTGGAATGTGATTGGTCAAAAGATGATCCCGTTGGTGGCATGCATACGCTCACTTACTTATTAGTGCATTTCAGACAATTAAGGGCTAAATAAAACAAAAAATAAAAGAAATGAAAAAACCCTAGATAAATGGGAAAATCTGAAAACAAACTTTATTTCCTAGTTACTAGTATTTATTAAAATTAATGAATGTGTTTATTTTATTTGATTTATTCTTGTGTTACATATAATTATTTTACTAATTCCCTTAAAATTCACTAAAAAACTCATTCAACCCATTATTCAATGGAAATCATCAGTTTGCCATAAAATCATGATAACATGAAAGAAATATGTCTAATTTCAACGTTACAAAAAACCAAATACAATGAGAATGAGTTTTTTAAAGTATCATTCTTGCACGTTATCAGGTATCAAAATATCTGGATAGAAATTATACTGTGTAGCTTCACTCACATGATGAGTATGGATGGTCCTGTAGCCATAAGCGTGCAGACGCTAAGAAAAGATAGTGGGTGGTCTTTAGCATGAAGCGTTCACTGAATTGATCCATAAAAATCAATGAATGGTATTATACCAAAATTTCAATCAAGTTAATTTATATCGCGTTGTGTAAGTGGTCCTTAGAATTAAGACACTGAAGATGTCTTATGTGTATTTTGCCTAGGGCCTATGAGTCTCTAATCATGGAATTCTAAAGTCTTAGTTTGGGTGCTTCAAGAAGTTCACAAAAATGATTGACTGGTCAAGATGGGGTCATCTACCCTTAGTATAAGATGAGGAAACTGAAGGAATAGATTTAATGAAGCTTTTGGAAAGTAATTGGAATATCAAAGCCTCGTCTCACCCTGCGGAGGCTGAAAAGCTGGAGTGCGCGAGGCGCTCAGTATGAAGCTGCTTTGACTTCATAATGTTCTTCTCCCGCTCACTCGCCCCTTTTCATCGTAACCTCAGAACCTTACTTCGTCACTGAGCTGCCTGCCCTCCGCTTTAGACAGCTTTTCCGGCCGAAATAGTTAGAGTAGCCGCCCGAACGAGCAGGTAGAGTAGCCAGCTTAGCAACTGCTGTGAGTTCTACGATTATTTTCTAAAGCACCAATACAAACTTGGAAGACTCATTAACGTTTGATAGTTGACCATAAAATAAGTCATCCTAGGAGTGAAATGGATGAGGGACTATACGCACATTTAACAGATGACGACATGTTCTATGAGTGAGCCAAAACATAGTCTTTTTTTTTTCAAGAGAATGAGTTGTATCTTCGCATCCCACAGGTTGGAGACTCGACCTATCAATTGGATTAAATTGATTTGTCATTAATTAATCAAAATGATGATGTAGTTAATTAATTTGGTAGGCTAAAAATATTATTGGGACACTACAGTTATTAGCTAGACTGAAGCATGGGGCTAGAGGGTCACATAATATAATTAAAGTTTGGGGGTTTCATGAAAATACACATAATATAAATTGGGGAAAGCCTTGAACAAAATTCATCTAGGCCATAATTGCTAAAAGATCTTCCCCTTCTTCTCCTTCTCCCCATAGGTCTTCTCTATTTTTGATATGGTTGGGATGGCACAATGATAGAGGCTGAGTGTAAATGTAGCTCGTCAAGTAGGAGGAGATTCGATGTGTCGCGAACTGCATGGGTACATCTAGAGGATGCATACTTGAGCAACTCAATATGTCTCGCCCTAGGATGTATGAAATCCTTGTTTTGATACATGACTGAGTGATTTGAATATTTTTTTTTGATGATGTTTTTTTTAGTCTTCTGATGCAAGGAATCATTTTGTTTCATTCTAATCGAGGCAATATTATCTAACACTCAAAATACATAATTTCTGATTCTGTATGAAAGGGCAAATTATTTCATAAAAATCACAAATTTAAGATTCTATTTTTCCTTGCCTGGTTATAGATAAATTTCACAAAACTGTGACCTCCTACAACAACCACCTCGTGTTAAAAAAAGTGTTGAATATTTATGGAAAATTCAAATCCAAAAAAATCCAATAAGCAAAATCATTCTGAAGTTTATATAAATGGCAAGAGGTTGAGATCTATAATGATCTTTTGGTTTTTATCTATAACCCAACTAGTTATGGTTCACATCGAATGTCATATTCAGGCACATATTGAAAAATACACACTATTAGATTAAATGATCATTTTTTTATTTTTCATATTTTTATAGGTTGAAGAGTTCCATGATCTACGGTTGTATCAGAACTTTCACAACAGTTTTGTTTTCAATTTTCAGTGCTATCTTCTTCTCATGCCATCAAATATTTTTTGCACCTAAAATAGGTGCATATAAAGTCAGCTTTAAAATAAAAAATCACCATGTAACAACCTTTTACAAATTAAAAAAATAAAGTACTTTTAAGGGTTCATTCTACTTGAAATTCAATGAATGGATTAATACTCAAAGCTACAGTAATATGCTCAGCATAAATCTACCATTAATCCAATAGTATTTTTATCGCTGCATAAAATGTGCACCTTTCTGATTTAAGATGCACTCCCTATGTTTATTATAAGGACCCCTCTTTTATAAAAGGATACATCACAATCACTAGCAATGGAAAATCAACATTGTCACAAGTGCACAAAATAAACATGCAGGTAAAGTAAACATACATATGGAATGGGGACGTGATTGAAGAATAAATTAACATGTATTTATTTTATATTAATTTTCATTATTGATGCATTAACATAGTAGCTCTTAATTTTTATTAGAATACCACAGATTAAAAAGCCTAATATCATTATAAGATTTTATAAAACTTTTTTTGGTATTTTTTTTTATAAATAATTGGTTTATTTAAGACTCATTTCATTTATTTCAGGAATAATATATTTATGTGAATTATAAAATGGGAAGTAGAATGAGCCAAAGAATGGGATGATCATATCTAACAAAGTGGTCGACTAGGTCACAAGTAGACCAAACTAGACTAAAAGTGATAAAGGAAAACTACATTTTTAATTTTGCTGTCATTGTAGTATTAATTTTTCTAGATCAAATAAAATTGTTAATTATTGAAAACTCGCTCAAATTTATACTAGGCGCGATGTTTTCTCCACACTAACTGACCTTCAAAGGTGGATTTAATGGTTGAGTTATAGTTTTAGAGAATTAGGATAGTGATAAGAGATAAGTAATGAAAGGGAGAGTTGAGATAGTGATAAGATAAGCTCACTATATCACCTTTTATAAATAATTTTTTTATTGATTTCAAAGATAGCAAGCAAGTAAGATTACAGATTAGATTTATATTTTTGGAATAAAGGATGATACTAAGATAGGTAGTAGAAGAGGGGTATAAGATCAGTAAGACAGAGAGAATAATAATATACTACTCTTAATAGAAGATAGGAAGGTTGTTTATTTAATCAATAGCAAGTTGTGTATGATATAGGAGTTAGATATAATAACGGTGGGTATAAAGATTAAGGAATATAGTGAATAAGATTTTACTTTAATAAGATGTAAAAATTTAATTAATAGGAGTATTTATTTTAATAAGAGGCAAGGAGAAGAAGAATGAGAACAGACTTATTATATATAGGGAGAAGAAGAGATTGTATATTAAGATATAGATGAATAAAAGAGAGAAATAGTAGAATATTTATATATCAAGATGCTTAGAATTTAAGGATAAGAGATGTAAGTAGGAAAATAGGGATTATCTAACTTGTAAGAGAATTAAGTGGTTAGATAGAGAGAATGAAGGAACTAGTTTAATTAACTTGATAGTTAGAGAGATGGAAATTAAGAAGAGGTAGGAGAATTAAAAAGATTATTAAGATGAGTTTTAGTGGGTATTTTAGGATTTTATATTTATAAAGGCAATATGATTTATATAGGTAAATATATTTCAATATTATTTTCAAATATTTTTTAGAAGAGAAAATCAGAATAAAATGGAATAATTTGCAGAAAAACTTCAAATGCACACTAGGTGTTCGAGAGAACGCCCAAATGAAACAGATCTATGAAATCTCTGTAAAATCTACTTAATTCGTGTTTTAACCAAAGCTAATGGAAAGAAACTTGTTCTTTCCAGAGTTATCATCCATATCAAGTCATGGAAGATATTAGATACGCCTTGATGCAGGCGAGCAGGAGTTGGGGTGCTGATCGCCGCCCCCTAGCTTCAATGACCTTGACTGCTCATGATTTGTTTTTTTATCTCCTTGACCCCTCCTGACACAAGGCTGAAAGAAATGTTTTATGCATTATCCCATATCAATAATATTGAGAAGTGAAACATGCATATAAATTTTGACTAAGGATACCCTTCGAATTAATCACACTTCTACTCTTGCACGCCCATCCATGTCCATCTATGGGCCATATGGGCTCCTTCTACACTTGCTTGTGCGGTTCTCTAAGGGGTCATGATGTGGCTCCTTGAGTGCAGCATCCCTCATCTCCAGTAGGTGGCATCGAGCACTTTTGCACTTGCTTGCCTGCAACCAGCTACAGTACTGCCACTACTGGTGCTTGGTTTGGCTTCGCATCAAAAATATAAAATAACTACTTCGTTCATTAAATTTATTTCCAGAAAAATATGGAATAACTACTAGAAAGAATTTTAACCCAATAATAATTTTAAAAGTCATTTTTCATGAAAAAAAGTGGACTTGTAATTTAAACCCACTAATAATTAGATGAAAATTTATTTTTGTAACCAATTACCATATTAATGCATGACATGAAAATTCATATAAAGATGAGGATAGTATAGATAAAATGATCCCAAAAATGGCCTTAGAATATGCATAATTTCATGACGCATTTAATGTTCATCATCAAGCCAGGCACGTGGCCATGCATAGAGTGGATTGTTGGGTTCTAGTCCCTTAGTTCAATCATAGAAAACCAGTTTTTTCTATGAAGCGGAAGTGATTATCAATTCAAATTTGATCTATGAAATCAATACATCACATGTACCTTTTAGGGAACATGTTCCAACCTTGACTTGCTCACTCTAAGATAGGTCTGAAGCCGTTCACCTGCTCGATCTCTAGAAGTATCCACGTGATCACATTGCTCTTGGATCTCCACTTCTTCTCCGACTCTTCTTGAAAATCTTGAAGATCTTCTCACCATGAAGACTATCTCCTTGATTGAATGGAAAAAATATTAGAGTGAAGAAAGGGGGGGCAGCTCTGGCTGGCCTAGGTGCCTAAAATGGGTGCCCCTTCCCCTTTTTATATTTTACTTAAGTTTTTTTCTAAAAAACCACATAAAGTAAAATATATTCACCAATGCTCTTATAATCTTATGGGTGTGACCCTCTAGGCCCATATATCATCATAGTTAATAACTTTAATGGCCCAATAACAATGATTAGCCAACCATATTAATTAAGTATATTATGATTAATTAATTAATGATTGATTTAAACCCAATCAATATGTTAAGTTTTGGTAAACCAGACTTTTGGTTAAATAAGTCGTTTAAAGCTCTGATTTATGCAACAATATTTATAAAATTTTCCTTAATTAGAATAGGGTAAGTATGGGTCGAATCCTTAAGGGGCAGGTAGGTAATGAGAGAGTAAATTTTAATTTAAATATATTTTGAAATAATTTTCTTCGGTGATTTTATATATATTTGTATTTTTAACTATTTTGTAAAGAGGAAATCAACTAAATGATAGAAAACTAGACAAACTATTTTAAATAAATAAAATAAGTATTTATATTTTTTTATTATAACTTATAATAATTTATTATGATTTTTACGATATTTTCTAGGGCAAGAAAAATTTTAAAGATAAATAGAACATTAGACCGCATTTCCCGCATTGAAATTGCGACAGAAATGAGCATTGGACAAAAATCGCTGTAGCCTTTGCTTAGGAGGAATTTTTGAGTGTCGTTTGATGCTTTGGAAAGCTTGAAGTCTAGATATCCTCTTTTGAATTTGGTGAGAAAATTCAAATCAAGTCTTCAGGAGATCACAAAAACCTTGTTGTCATGTCCCCTGAGGGCCAAGTGGTGCTCTTTCTTCAAGAATCTTGATCACCCTTGAAATCTCTCTCCCACACTCTTGTAGAACAAGAAGATGGAATAGAAAGAACGTGAAGTTGGATCAGTTTTCTTTGGGGGGTGGGGGCTTCATCACAAGCTTATCTCCGCGACGTTTCCTGTCGGTCTCGACTGACAGCAGCAGGTCTCCCCAAAAAATACACCTCCAACCTATGGCCCCCTTTAGATGAAAATAGCTCCTCAACCAAAAAATAGATTAAAACAAGACATGTCATTTATCACAATTAATCACATCATCCTCCGAGCGATAAAAAAAAAGGGAGGGTATCGCTTTGCGCTCTGAGCGATTAACAAATGGGAAGGGATTCACTGTCGGAGAGAAAGCATTCACAGTATATTTCCAAAGGTTTGTAGTAAGGGAAACGAATTCATAGGGCAGAGAAAGGAGTTGATTAACTTGAAGTTGCAGACAAAGTGCATGACATTAATTAAAAATAGAAATAAATTCACAAGGGCATATTCTAATATGAGGAGGTTCTATTCTACTAGTAATGAGAATATCATCAATGATTTTTGGGATCAATGGATCAAAGAAATCTGATGCACTAGGCCTCCAAAAACAAATTGGGAGCAGAAATCCAAGATGAGATACAAAGAGAGGGGAGAAGAGACTAAATAGAAGTGACCTAACTCCCTCAGCCGTTGGATTTAATTCCAAGGGATTTGAGGGCTAAGATTTCTTGATTTCCAACCTGTACCCACGTGTCCTCCTTCTCAGATTTCAAAATAAACCATTAAAATTCAAATTGTGGGTTAGTTCCACAATTCTTGCTTTTAGTTGACCCAGTCTTTAAGGAGGTTTGAATGGACTTCTAGAATGGGATTCTTGTGTATTGGGCCTCCTCTCATTATCCATTTAACTTCTAATTTCCTCCCGTCTGTATCTCAAATTCACCACTATAATTACCTAAGTCCTGTTTATCAAATAAAATTCCAAGAAGATGTGAGAAATCCACTTGACTCAAAATAGTCAAGTGGGGTTAGTCTCAAAAATCAATAAAATATATAAAAATATAACTTAGAAAAATAAAACATAAATCTATCATTTTATCCTTAAATGGTGGACAATGCTAGTGCAAATTTAAACATATTTGGTAAAAATTAAGTATAAAAGCATAATTTTACTGATCTAATTTGACGTTATCAAGTTTTCATCCTATATGGTACCAAGCAATACCACATGGTCTAGAAGATATCGAGTAGTATTCGAACTCTCTCATGGAACCTTTATTGTTATTGGTTATCGTATTATGTGTAATCCTTCATCCACGTGAGACTCTCGAATGACTTAGGGTATGGTTGACCGTCTGGCCCTAATCCATCATTCAATTAGTACCGATGCCTAACGGGGATCATTAGAGAATGCTTTATTTAAAATTCTCAATATCTTAACCAGGACATTGCTGCATCATCTTCCTTGAGTCAATGTCCACTCATACTGGTGTGGATGATCCCATCTTGACCGCTCAATCCTCTTTGTGAGCTTCTCGCTACACGTGAGATATGACTTGTTTGAATCATGTGGTTAGAGACTTGTAATTCATAGTCAATAAATAGTTTTCCATCGACGAGATGTCCTTGGAGTCTCAGGTCAATGGGTCACTTTTTCAACCGCGACATGAATTAACCTGATTGATATTTAGGTACAATACCATTCAGGGATTCATACAGATCAATTCAGTGAGCTCTTTCTCCAAAGAGCACTCATTATCTATCCTTAGTGTCGCCCGCACTAATAGCCACAAGATCAACTATACTTATCATATAAGTATGATCAGTTATTGCAATTCTATCTGTATAAGCAGGATCAGTTATTGAAATTCTATCCATATAATTTGATGTCCATCTTGACTATCCATTGAATAGGAATATCTAGAATACATGTTGAAAGACTATCGATCGCTGTATTATGATCTCATCATAATTCACTATGTCATTGCACATAGTCATAGACTTCATTATAAACATCACATTGGAATAATAATGAACGTAATATTTTATTCAATGAAATTAAATAAATCATGGTGGTGTGATTTGGCTTGACAGCCTCATAATATGCATCATGGATTGGACTTCTTGTAAAACCCTCTATTGGGTGATAAATGGGAGTATAAAAAAACTGAGCAATTAGATCATAAGTCCCTCCAAAGGCTCTTTCATTAATAATATAATAATGCTTTAAAATGAATTTTAAACTCTTAATTTGCTAGAATTGTATCAAAATGGTTGAAAAGAAAAGGCATAGCGAGCACACGAGATATAGCAAGAGATAAATATAGATATATGAAGACATGAAGAAAAGAGGAAAGGGAGACATTAAGATCATCATTTTTGGGAGATAAGAGTCATCTAAAAAGGTAAGGGCATCTGAAAGATGAGGTATATGGATAGGCAAGACGTGACTCAAAAGTCAAAATTACATGCTCCCTTGAGTGCTCAATATTTGGTAAGGTAATTGGATTTGAGTTGCTTTTAGGGTGGGTTTTCTTACTTAGCTAGTCTCCATCACAAACATCAATGGGAATAATATTAATAGTCCTTCTATTTTAACCGACATTTTCCAAATCCAGATGATTATAAATTGTTGATAGCTAATGTGTGTGAGTTCCATAGGCCCTCATGTTTAGACAAATTCTTTCATCTCAAGAGGCCCATTAAAATCCTGAAAGATGTTATGAATGTCATGATCATTTCAGGTATGAGGATTCAATAGTCTTCATCCAAAAGTGATGTAAATATGAATAGGGGATAGTTTGTTGGCCCCGCCATGCATCAAAGTTATGATATATTAAATCCCACCTGCTGGAATAACTTAGGGGAAATTATAGATAATACACTACTATTCCAATGCACTCGAGGATAGAATATAACCCAAAGAATTTGGGGCCCAACTTCTCACTTGGCTGCTAGACCAAGGATTTGATCAAAAAAAGGGTTGCAATTAACATAAACCACATCATTTTCTTGGAATTTCCCATTAATAAGCACACGTAACATTTAATTTTAATAGTAATTTCATGTATTTATGTGCCTATTTCATTTGAAACGACCATGAAGGCATGTTACAAAAAGCTTAAAATAAATTCATACATGTCTTGAATGAAGTTCTAAATTTTCTTAACTTTATGTATTTTAACAAAATTTTCAGACATTGATTTCATTTTCATATTTATTGGAATTGTACTGGGGTTTTATAATATTTTTCAATAATATGATGATTATTCTGGATTTTTTTGTATTTTGATGGAATTTATGGCAATAAAATATACATGAAATAACTTTAGGAAACATAATATGTATATTCATGGAAATATTTCAAAATTTTAAGCGTTTAGAAATAAAAATTATTTGAAGCGCTATCAATTTCTTCAGAATGCAGCTTATGACTGAAGTCAGTGAATTATTGACAGTGGTAAATGACTTGCATCATGATTTTAAATAACTTAAATAAATATCCCACAACCAATAGGAAAAAACCTTATTTTGTGTAATACATGGTGTGATGCACATAACATGTGGCTAACAAAGAAATATTATCTATTTTTTTTCATAAACACACATGGGATTGGGTGATTACATGAAAGCTAATCAGTGCATATAATGCACCAAAGATCTTTTTTCTTCTTTTTAGATTTTCAGGTACAAGTGTTGATGGGGAATTCAAAGTACAGAAATTAGAAGGAAATGAGTTGTGCCTTTTTGGATATTTTATGGACCCACGTGCGTGTTGGATTTAACTTGCCAAAAATGAGTTAATCATGAGCAACAATTAATAAAAATCAAGGTGCACATGTCAGCACTTTATCGAAAATGAAAATTAAAACACAAAATTTTTCGGAAATCTGATGATAATGAACCACTCTAGCAATATGTGATGATGAAAGAGAAATGAAGGGCCTAGAGCAATCCAGCTTCAAATGACAAAATCTAACAATCTAGATGAATTTCTGGGATGAAATTGTTAAGGTTGTTCTGACTTACCTCCTCTATCGATTGATGGTTTAGGATCTATAGTCAGACCTTCTCATGTTTCTAAAAAAACGCTCTTGGATTTTTTTTCCTAATTATGATTATCAAATTATTTGCTCTCCCAAAATCTTATTTGTATGTTTTCTTAAGTTTTGAGAGAATAAGATTGAAGGAACGGAGATATGACCAAGACTCATTTGGAGAAAGGACCACGAGGCCTGTTGGGCACAATGTTAAATGATATTGATCTTTTCAGGTCTCATGTCTTCATCTGTTTTCCTTGGTTATCATTGTCACTGGCCTAGGTTTTCACCACATGCATGCGGCAACTGAGTGCACTGCTCGGTGTCACATATCTGCCTCCATCTCTAATACCATCATTGATTCCTAATCCATACCACTTGATAACATGAAAATAAGAGCTAATAAAGTGCTAATTTCATCATATTTTTAGGATTTTAATGCTTAAAACATTAATTTTTAATGCATGTTATCATGAATTTAGGTCAAAAGAAGTATTTTCTTAAATTTCAAGTCAAAGGACACTTTGGAAAAAAAATTAGGTCAATATATACATTTTGAACGGTTTTAAATGATGATTATAAGAATTTAAATGCTTTTAATTGATCTATTTCTATAAATAAATGGAAAGTAAAAATAAAACTTATTTTAGAAGTTAATAAACATTTTTTTTTGCATTAATAAACAGTTTTTAGGATTTATCCCAGTCGTTTTTGAATAAAAATTGTTTTTTTATATTGAAACTGGTCCTTATTGGCCAGTTTAAGTGCTAATCAGATGCCAAATGTGCAGGAAACGCACCCAGAAGGGCGCTGGCCAATCAGAACATGCGCTCGGGCTTTGGTGCATGACACACAAGCACTCACGATCGTGTGTGTCGCGCATCAGGTGCGGCATGAAGCGCACCGCATGCGTCACGACGCGGACCAATGAATGTGCAGATCGATGCTTTCGGTGCGTGACACGCACATGCCCAGCTCCGTGTGTGTCGCGCAACCCACGCACCCGCGCAGCGACCAACCGCGTGCAGCTTAACTCGCTGCGTGCAACACAGCGAGTTAAGCGCATGCATAGCACTGGGCGGGTCTTCCACCGTGCAAAAAGCACGTACGTGGTGCGGTGCGCACGGAGGAAGACCTGTACATGGCACCACATTAGCAAATAGGGATGCATTGTATGCTCTGCATAAAACGCACATAAGAAAAAAAATATAACGGAATCGGAAGAGCTGTTCTTCCGATTCCACGGCGATAAAAGGGGGAAAAGGAAACTTTTATTGTTGTTCTTGATCTGGAAGCGAGAGGAAGAGTGCCCAAGCTCCCTCTCTGACTCAAGAGAAACCTAGAGTGAATTTGGAGCTCAATTGGGACAGAATTTCTGACGATCCGGTGCCACAATTTGCCCCAAAGTCAAGCATAAATTCGAGGGAAATTGAGCTGTTGGTTGCGCGGAAATCTTCTTAATCGACTCGAAGTTGTTCCTGGTAGTTCTCGGGTCATTTTGAAGCAATTTAATTCTTAAATTAGCACTTAATTTCAGCAATTTTATAGCTCGTTTATGCTTGCCATTTTTTTGTAAATTCCTGATTTTAATTCTCTTTGTTCAAAATTTTAGCTTGTTTTAGGATCGATTAAGTTTCAATTGAGTTATTTATATGGTTCTTAAGTGAATTCTAACTTTGATTCAACCGAATTCTATCCCAATTACCTCAATTAGCAAATTGTGTTCACGATTTGCCAATCTATGGTAGCTTGAATTCCAAACACAAAAAAGGTATCTGAGTTTAGTCTGTTGGGTTACCTCATAGGAAATTTGTAGCATGGCATTCTACAAATGAGCTAAGCTAGATTTCAACCCAGTTCGAGCTTTAGCCCACTCCAAATCAAAAAATCACCGCCGTGAGCTGTGAGGTAGGGGCATTTATACAAATACAAATACAAAATAACTGGGATTAAATGGAAAAATGCCTAAATCAAAGTTAAGGAATCCTAATTCGTAAGAATAGTAGCTTGATTTTGCAAACCAATTTCAATCAAGCAACTGGATTCTTCTAAAATTGCTTTAACCATCCACAATTCACTAGTTAACACTCAAATTTAATTCATCTGAATTAAGTTTTGGGTAATTTAGAACATTGACTAGATTTTTGGTAAAAAATTGGAAAATTCTGAAACTCTAATATCCAATCAAAATATAGTCAATCTAATTGGGAGATTACTTAGCAATTTGATCCAAGAATTTCTAACTAATCATAAAATCTGTTAAATCTGAGTAAAAAAATTATCTGTTAAACCTAGAGTGCTAATCTCTAATCCGATAAAGATTGAATTTCCCTATCACCTCCCTAGGGTTCGACCCCTTACTTAAACACTAAGGGATAAATAAATTTTATTGATTAAGTTCAGAAACCCTTAAATAATGACATATAAACACGTATGTTTGAACTTATCATTTAGCGCCGTTGCCAGGGAGCCAACAAGGCTGACTTTCATTTTTTTTCGGCTTAGGGATTCGTTTGAGCACATATTTGAATGATGAATACTATGCAAGTGTTTTCTATTGGAATTTGATTTTTCTTTAAAAAAAAGGGGTTTGCTTGAAAAAATATTCGACTGTTGTGGAATTAGTGAATTCCATAACAGAAATATGGAAAATATGGGAAATTATTCTCCATATAATCAGGGAAATTATTCTTCCCATTCTTGTGATCACATCGGTACATCAACACCAATTTTCCCTGATTATTACAATAACTATAACTCACATGCTCCGGTTAATCCTCAGTTTTCAAATTTGTATTGTAATCCTTCATATGATCATTTCAATGTTTCCCTGAGTGAATTTTAAAGGAGTAGACAGGGAATTGGCAATAGTCGATACAATTCCAGAAATTCTATTTCATATGATCAATTTTCTAGTGATTCTTCTAATTTTCATCCTATTCCTCCTAATTTTCATGATAATAATCTTATTTTGGGGAATATGAATGGATTTCAAAATAATGAATGTGAGAATTCTAGAATTTCGGACGTACATCCTTCCTATGATTTTCAATCTTCAAATTATTGTTCTCCTTCTACTTCTGATCTTGGCAATAAAACTTTGTTTGAATTGATGATTGATAAAACCATGAAAAATATGCAAGAAAATGATTATGCGAATTCTAGAATTTCTGACATACATTCCTCCTGTGATTCCCAATCTTCAAATCATTATTCTTCTTCTACTTCTGATCTTGGCAATAAAACTTTGTTTGAATTGATGATTGAGAAAACCATGAAAAATATGCAACAAAATGAATATGCCAATTCTAGAATATCTGACATACATCCCTCCTGTGATTCCCAATATTCAAATCATTATTCTCCATCTACTTCCGATCCCGGTGATAAAACATTGTTTGATTTGATGATAGAGAAAAACATGCAAAGTGCTTCGAATATCACTCATTTTTCTGACAATTGTAATCCATATGCCTTTGTCAATTCTGAATCTTCAAATGCTTTTTCATCTATTTCTCATGATCAAAATAACCAAAGTTTGTTGGAGTTGATTGATGAAAACAAACTAGGGGAGGAGTATATAAGATTTCAAGAAAAGGAAAAAGCTTGGGAAGAAGAAAAGAAGCTCCTTATGATGCATATGGACATGCTGAAATCAATGCAAATCAGTAGGAGCTATGAGTCTTCAGAAGCTTCAGCCCAACTCCAATCTGCACGACCATATGATGAAAGGGAAGATCAACCTTCACTCAAATCTTCTACAAGTTTTCAAATTTCTAATTCATCATCTTCATACTAATTCCATGAAAATGATTATATTCATGAACTTGAACCCAGTGAGGTACCATTTAATTTCATTGATGAAATTCATGAATATAAAATCAGCGATAATGATATCATGCATGATAGGGATGCAAATGAGGTAGATGAAAAATCATTTTCTGATTTGGTCAATGATTTCAAAAATTTGATTAATGGAGATGAGAATAAGAAAAAGAATGACTTAGTGATTTAAATATTTTAGATTTTGATGATTATTGTCCACCAATCCCATTTCCACAAGCACTTTATTCCAGAGCTCGAAGGAGACAAGATGATTTTATTATGGAAGATCTAATTGAGGATAAAAAGGAGTTATGGGAGAATAAAAATATGAGTATATGTGATTATCATGAAGAGCAAGAAATATATTTCATTCATGATATTAAAGTAGTTGAAAAAAACTTGTTTGATGCTTTACCTTTAATATCCACGAATGAGCATTTAAATCTTACATATTTGCCTCTTCATGTCATATCTTTCAAAAAGAAAATAATTAGATAAATGAATCTAATGCAAAATTTAAGTAAATTTTTTATACTGATTGGCATAATCATCTTTTCAATAATGAGAAAATGAGTTTTCAAGCTGAATATTTTCAAATAGTCATGCTTAATCAATCTGTAATTTCATATTTTCTGTTAAAAAATATTTTCTTTTCAGATTGGTATGATCATTTTATGGAAAATAAAAGTCTTTCCCATATGGTTCTTGACTATAATATCCCATCTAAACAACTTGGTACATCATGCTAGGAAAACATCTTTGTATATCGTTTTAGGGGATCATATAGGTATTTCATGGACTATTTTATTTGGGTTTTTATTGCATTGGTATCCATATGCTGAAAATTCCACTCTCTATCAAACATATATGGAGCCACCGAGGCATGAACACCACCATGAGATACAAATACATCCATATGGGAATAGAATTACTCATGTTAGCATAGTAGTATCACTACTTTCAGCATGAGATCTAGTTTTTAGTTTGCATGTTTTTTTAGTTTGCTATTGATAAATTTCTTTCTTAAAATAAAAACAATAAAAAAACAAGCCAAGTTATGCACATCCTTGTCTTTTTTTTTTTGCTTGCTTTGCTGTAATTCTGTGCGGAAGAGGTGGCAGCATCTAAATAGCAAGGTACAACAACGTCGCTACACCCAAGGTTTGTTCTTCTAATTTGTATTTTTGAATTGCTTGTTTTGTTGTTACTTTTTAGTTTGGAATTGCATGTAGCTACATTCTTTAGTCACACCCATGAACAAACATAAGTGGGGGGTAGAGGTCATAGGAGTATACTTTCTTTGTCACTTAAGAATTTTGCATAAATAAGGAAATTTTACCTTGCTACACCATAGGAATAACTGAGATCGACAAAATGAGATAATCATGTTCGACAATATGAATCTCAACAAATAAAGATGGAACATCATGTTCGTGACAACTAGAATGTTTAAGGGAATGTCGGGGAAACCAAATAGCACCACTACATATTTATAATGGCCTTGATGCATGTTGAAGGTCGTCGTCTTAGTCTTCCTCACACATACTGATTTGGTGATGGGATGATTCCAAATCCAGCTTGGAGAAATATTCATGCCTTGAAACTCTTGCAAAAACATTCCACAAACATGCAGAAGAAATTGGGATGGCAATATTTATAAACCTAAAAAATTCACATAAAACCTCCAAATATTGCCCTTCTTAAACATCATTGTTAGACTGAAATACATGATATCTAATGTTTGGATCATCTAGTTGCTATATGATGAGCTTATCCAGATTGTTTTTCTACAGGTGGATACTACAGTGATGTGAATCATAACTGAGATCAGGACGATCCAATATTCGTGATGGATGAAGCATTGTGCATCTTTGTCATGCACCCCTGATGGTGAACATGGTCTTACTGCCAATAGCGCTGAAAACAGGTGCATGTTGGACAATGGTGAACACTTTCACCTTTGATCATTGTGTTTTGGCCCCTCTATGAGATGACTAATCCTTGAATAGGCCTCTAGGGTGTATCAGATGCCTTCTACCAGAACTCTCACAAGGAAGAAAACTCAATGCATATGAGTCCACCTAGGGGCTCAAACTGAAATCAGGTTGATTTTGTAGCCTTTGATGGGCGTAGATCCATCACTACGCTGTACTTCTATATTAATGTTGTCACCTCAAGTAAGTCACTACTCTGATATATTATGAAGCTATCCTATAGTCAAATGTTGTAAGGTGTGATAGAACTGGTGACAAAGCCAAGTTCATCTCATAAATGGTAATATGTGAATTTATAATTTTCTCCTGTCATTTATTGCCTCATCTTCAGGCCATGTAATTGTCTCGTTAAGTCACAGATTTATGGGTATGCCAACAAGGCACCCTTAATATAGCATTTAAAGATAGAAAATCCAATGTTACTTTCTCCTTGTCCTTATTTTCATATTTTGTGCTCACCTACGGCTACTCATTGGATAAGCTGAAAGTTAATGGTATTTTTAAGGTGAATTAATCATTGTGTTATAGTTTAGACTTATGAAATATTATTACTAAATCTACCTTTTTTCAAACTATAGAAAGTATATGACGAGAAACGGGTCTATTCATAGGGACAAAATTATCTATAAATAGATCAATCTATATGTTGATTAAAACTACTAAAAAAGTAGAGGAAAATTTTATGGAATTTCTACTTGTATGTAATTAGAAATTACATAAAAATGTTCCACAACTTTTTTAGTAGAGGGCATCCATTAACTTTGATCTTGATGTCATACTTCACTCCAGCCAAAAGATCTGCTGGTTGATTCTCTGATAGGTATCTAGGAAGCTGAGATGCACACAGAGATGTGCAGTGACAAGCTAGGTATCACCAAGCGCCCATCATGGAGGCAACTGCATGAGATAGAATATCTTGGTGATGAAGATATTGGGTAAATTTCTACCTCACACCTAATTTCAGCCAAATGAGCTTTGAGTGTAGGTGATAGTTCTCCCTTTGGATATCCCTATACTAAAAAAGGTGATGAATGCTACACCAGTTCATCCAGATGATTAAATTCTAGAACATTATATTATATCACCATTTTAGACACCCATCGCAATAGCCATTCAATGTCATCTGTACACCACTTTGGAATTCAACATTGGCAGAAGGTTCTAACTGAAGTAGGTGATCATTCATTTGTACACGACTTCAGAATGACCCATAATCTAATGGTCAAAGCATCAATTTAGAACATGAATGCATTGTCAAAGTCCAAGAAGGTAAGGACCAGAGTTATCAATAATGCCTTCTTGAGCATTTCAAAGGCCACATGTGCTTCCTTGATCCATACAAACTTTCTCTTTCTAATCCACTATAATAGGCCAAGCTAGTTAATGGAAATATCTGTGGTTGGAATCTAGTCCCACATTCCATTTCTAATTTTTTTTATTAATATAATATATTCATTATAATGCATACAAGATGCTAATTATTAAGTTCATGAATATACGATCCATCTTAGTAAATTATGATGATATCATTATATGGAGTTCAATAGTCTTTAAGCCTGTGTTCTAAACATTTTCTATTTGTAGGATACTTGAGAAGGATACAAAGTATCCATGTAAAGTAGCACTATCTAGTTATGCTCACATGATGAGTATGGCCAATATCATATCTATAAGTGTAGAGATAGTAAGAACAACTAGTAGGTGCTCTTAAGTAGAAAGAGTTCTCTTAACTAATCCGTATGAATCCCTAAATGGTAATATACCAAAATATCAATCATGTTGATTCACATCACATTTGTGTTACTGGTCCTTTGGCCTGAGATAATAAAGACATATTGTGGACGGATGGTTGCACTTTGACTATGATTTATAATTTTCTAATCATTATACTACAAATAGTCTTAGTTTGAGTGAAGATAGAGGTTTATGAAGGAGATTAAGTAGTCAAGATGGGATCATCTACTCTTGGTATAAGAGGAGATAGTTCAAAGAAGATTATGTGACGAAGTCATTGGCCAAGGCACTAGAATGTCATAGATTAGTATTTTGAGGATTTCTGAATGCATCACTACTAAGTTAGATGAATTATTAATATTGAACGATTGACCGTGCCTGATACTTCCCTAGGAGCATCAAGTGGATAAGGGATTATACGTACATAGTAATTGATGACAGACCTATATCATGAGTGAGTCAATACACTCATTTTTCATCTTCTAGATCACAAGGTATAGCTTGGCACCCTATATGCTACAAACTTGACCTATTGATTGGGTTAAATTTATTTGTCAATAAATAATCTTTATGATGATAAACTTAATTGACTTGAAGGCCTATAAAGGTTATTGCGTCATTGGAGTAATTAACTAGATTGATACATGGGTCTAGAAGGTCACACAGACATGGATTTTGGTCATTGAAATATATACTTTCAGTTTTAGGAGTTTAATAAAATTATCCCACTAGTACAAATAAGGGAAGACCCTGATTGAAATGCACCCATACCCCAACTGTTCAGGGCATTAGCCTTTTTCTATGAATGTAATATATTAAATGATGTGGAAAAAATTGGAAAATAATTTCTATGCCTTGTAATCTTGATCTTGAATGAAAATAGATGGTCTTATCCAGAAAAATTCTCCTAGGGCAGGTATCTATTTGCCACTCCTTGGCACATTGGCAAAAATCTAGAAGGAAATCAAGAAAGCAATGATAAAATTACAAATTCAATCCAACATGCAAAGATAAGTTTGACTAAATTAACTTCCTACTGCTTCATGGACAACTAGATAATGTATATTATGTGATCGTCAAGCCAATCATACCATGATATTTTATTTTAGTTCATTTTAAAAAGTGTTTCTTCATTATTATTCTCATGTAATGTTTATAGTGAAGTCAATGAATACTTGAAATGACCATGTGAATTAGGATGATATTATAATATAATGATATCTATAAAAACTTATTCTAAATATTCCTATTTGATTGATAGTCGAGATGTGCATTGAATTATGTAGATAGAATAACACTTTCTGATGATATATACATGGTACATACTACTGACTGTGTGTCTTTTAGTGTGGATACATTACGTACAGATTATGGGTGTTGTTTGCAGAAAGAGTTCATTGAATTCATCTATATGCATCTCGAAATAATAGTATACATGAGACATGTCATAGCTGTATAAGTGATCCATTGACTTAAGAAGCACATATGTTTTGACTATGTTTTGACTTTTGATAGATTAAGAAGCACAGATGTAATTGAGTTATCAAGATGGGATTTTCCACCCTCATAATAGAGGAGATTGACTCAAGGAAGATGTTGATAAATCCCTGGCTAGAGTAGTGAGGATATTTGAGAAGCAATTTTCCAATGATCCCTGTTCTACATAAGAACTAACTGAATGATGTATTAGGGTTTGACGATTAACCATATCCTAAAGTATTCAGGGGTCTCAAACATACAAAGGATCATTCATGTATGGTAACCAATGACAATTAAAGTTCTATCAGAGATTTCAATACCTCGATTCACCTCCTTCCTAACAATTCATATTATTTATCATCATTTTTATGTAGTTTTAATTACCTTGAAAGTGCGAAGCAGCTAATCAGAAAAGGGATAAGATGGGTGGGCGACTGAAAATTTTAGCCTTGGTAAATTTTTTTAGGGCCTTCTCCATTTGCAATGAATGGAAATTTTTAGAAAGATCCTAAAGCTTAAGTTAGTCTATAGATGTCCAAAACCATATTTATGCAGAGTCCTCAAGGTCCGCATATTAGTCTATTTCATGACTTTTGGAAGCCGAATTAGTTTTGTTGGCCTTTCATATGAATTACATATATTATCTTATTGAATAATAACTACATATTAATTTAGCCTAATTGATATGTTAGGTCTTTGCCCTGTGGGTTGGTTAGCTACAACTTGGTCTCTGGAAGATACAAAGAAGTGTATTGACTCACTCATGGAACCTTTATATCATCAACTACTATGTACATATATTTTCTCATCTATTTGATGATCCTAGTACAACTAAGGGTACATGTGAATATCAAACCCTAATCAATCATCAAAATTAGTACTGGTGCATACAAAACCGAACCAAGAACTATTGTATGATATTCAACTCCCTTGTTAATGAATTCGTCACATCCTCTTCATTGAGATATATCCTCTTATACCATGGGAAGACACTCCATCTTTACCATTGAATCATCTTTATGAATTTATTGCTGCACCTGAGCTAAGACTGTTCATAATCCCATGATTTTGAAGGCTTAAGAATTAATCAAAATCTAACTACACATCCACAAGATGTCTTCGACGTCTCAGATTAAAGGGCTACTTATAATGATGTGAATAAACCTGATAGACATTTTGGTAGAATACCACTCATGGATTCATACAGCTTAACTTATTTAACTCTTTCTGAAAATAGCACGCTATCTATACTTATTGTCTCTAGACTAATGGTTATGGGATTGGTCATACACACTATATGGGTGGGAGTGGCTAGTGATATTCTATCAAGATACTTTGATTTGCGTCTAGAGAATTTTTTGAACGCATATGGACTTGAAATCTTGGTATTATGATCTCATCATAATTCCCTAGATCAGCTCATGTAATCATGAACTCAATCATAAGCATCAAGGTGCATTAGAATGAATATACTATATGAATGAATACTTAATGAGAAATGAAATGTGCAGTTAGATTTCCAAAAATATATATTTCCATCTGTTTGGAGGGCCCCACACTAAAAGATATTCTTGGTAATATCTTTGATTCCCTAACCCATGGTCTCCCATGAACTCCTTTCCCATAATTATTGTGCGCTTGAGGGTGTAGCAGTGTCTACCTTGAGGGGTATATCAATGTACGGTTGCTATATTTAGTATGTAGTAGTGATGGTGGTGGGAAAGGTGGTAGTGGAAGCATCTTTTTACCTAGAGGGAGGGGCACATGGCATGAGGGGATGCTACTAACTCTGCCATCCAAGTGTGGGTGGTCTTATTTACCATTCCCTCAACATGTGTGGTGATGGTTGGGAGGAAAAAGGAAGTTGATTACATCTTTAGTTAGAATACATATTTTTAAAGATTAATTTTATTCCACGAATATTGGTCTTACTAGGTCTCTCTACTGAGTGGATTGGGCACTTGATAATATGTAAAGTGGACCGAGCTTTGGTTGAATTAGACAACTGGAATGAGATATAGAACACAAGTAGACTAGAAAGATGGCCTAAGTCATGGAGATTGGCAGGTATAGGATAAATGGTCAGCTTTACTCAAGCCTCATCAAGTCAACGTGGGAATCACTTATATTATGGATATATCGCTGAAGATTATCTTTCCACAATGCCCAATGATTTTAATAGGGCTCATGATGGCGCACTCCATCAAGGATCATCGAGGACGTCGTTCATGCTATCGGCCACTGTCATCGAAAGCCGGGTGAAGAGATGCTCGATTATCCTATTTTGATTTTCGTCATTTTCCTAGTTGTGTCTTGTGTTTACCATATTCGTCGTCATGTTTTTCGTCGCACCGCAACGCATCTCGTGCCTGCATTTTCATCGTCACGGGAAGGGGCCTCTAGCCTTCTCCCCTTTTCCTTTATTATTTAACTCTTCCTCTTCATTTTGTAATGAGGGGGCCTATTATATAAGGGGCCCCTTAATGGACCCCTTTCTCCCCTTGGTTGACCCAATTTGGGGGGCCCATTTCCCTTCCCTTTTATAAGGGAACATAGGGTGCCCTAAAGAATTAGACCAGGGAGAACAAGAAAGAATCACCGTTTGTTTATTTTCTGGTGTCCCCCCTTCGTAAGAGAAGAGATAGCACAAAGGAAGGGGAGAAGAGGAAGGACGAGGGGAACCAGGAGCACGGAATTCATCCTGTTCGCAGGATTCTTCTCCTCCAAATTCCCATTCGCCAGGGTGAAACACTCCATCGATTGGTGTAGATTCGAGTCACCGAAAGACAGGGGAGGTCGACGATGGAATCTGAGTTAATTATCCGATGGGCCGTTTGATTTCCCTCCCCAACCCCTTTGTAGCTGCGCGACCAGAAGCCCACCTCTTGTGACAGATTGACGGCTACAATTTCCTGCTCGGAAAATTCACGTTCGCCGTAGATCGGGCGCGTCACAATTGCCCCTGTGAGATCGCCAAATTGTCACCCGAATTCCGTCGGATTTTGATCTGCCGTTGCTAGTGCCCAAGAATTGCTGCTGCCGTTCTATCTACTACCACTTAGGACTGTGTGCTCGGTGCTAATTTTGCTGCCCAAGGAACCACTCACTAAGACAGCCTTGTTGATGCATGACCACGTCCGAGACGAGGTCCGGCCGTCACCGAGGGATTCGTGCTCGTTGTCAAAGTGTCAGTGCGCGACGGCTAGGGGAACTGTCGTCGGGCACGAGGAATCCTACGGGGACGAGCTATGATGAAATGATTCGGGTAGGGGTTTTCGTACGTGCAACTGCCGACAAGCCGAAGGGGAGCCGACGTCCGGGTGACGACGGGGTCACCTGGAGATGGGTAGGTAATCCTCCTGACCCTCGTCCGGACGGACGAGGTTGCTACGACGCCGAACGGGGTATATCCCATCGGAGGGTGCTCGCACGGGTCGGGCGTACCCGACTCGTACCAAACCGGGTATGACACTCAAATAGGCGTAATTCTCTCTCAACCTGTCACTCTCACCTACGTCTAACCCGAGTGCGGTGGAGGCAAATGAAGACGTACTGCAAGAAATAAGAGACGAGGCGAGGGAGGACGGCGTACCTAGTAGTCGTCCGGTGATGTCCCGCATAATCGCGGTCGGTTCAGTGGAGGTTGTCGATGACGGGAAGGCTGTAGCGGGCGTAAACGAGACGGGGCTGGCGTCGCAACCGGCGGCGCGTTCTGAGGAGGCGCAGCGAGAGTGTTGACGGTCGCGGCGCAGCGTGGCACGCGGTGCGACGCAAGGGCACGGCACAAGGCCACAGGCACAGTGCGGGCGCTGGGCGTGGTGCGGCAAGAGGCGCGCGGCGTGGCGCTGGTGCGCAGCGCAGCGTGGACGTGAGGCGCAGTGGGTGCGCATGTCGCGATGAGGGCATGCGCACAACGGAGCGCGCAACGCCGAGGAGGAGACACGGACGGCACCCTCTGACCACGGGAGGGGTCGGGCACTGCAACGACTGGCAGCAGCGTCGAGCCTCAACCCGACGGTCGTTGAAGTTTTGCACGCGACGGTGCAGCTCAAGCGAAGATGGGGGGCGATGAGATGCTACTGTGGTTAGTCAGGGCTGACCACGGGGTGGCGACGGTGCAGGTGCAACTGCGGTGACCAGCAAGTCACAGGATGCCTAGTCTGGTAGCGGGGCGGGCGGACGCTCGACCCCACAGTCAGGGATGAAGTGGGAGGCACCTGTGCAACTGGACTGGTCGGGGCCGGCGGCAACGACCGCACGCGGCATGGACAGGGTGGTGCCAACCGATCGCGACGCAGGTCGCGGCGGAGCAGCGCGAGGCAGCTGGTCGGGCCGTGCGGGGGACAAGAAGAGGAGGGTGGCGCGGTCCGTTAGCGAGCTTGCAAGGCGGTTCACGTGATGGAGACGGTTAGCGAGGCACCCACAGGGCAGGCGAGGCTGGCGGATCAGCGGCAGAACTGCACCACGTCCGAGCAGTGGGTTCGACGATCGTGGTGGCGTCTTGGCGCGGCTGGCGGCCGGATGGCAGTGGCTGGTCGCCTCCCGGCTATCTCCCTCCTATCTCCTGCCCTCCTTCTTCTTCAATCTTCTCAGTTCTTCTTCCTCCTCAGTCACCACACTTCTCCGAATTCGCAGCCCAAACTCATCGGGAAGAAACCATCATTTTCAAAAGAACAACAACTTTTCAAATTTCATCATCGTGAATGTTTAGGGCACCCAACCTTCCTTTATATAGAGGGGGGTGTGGGGGCCCTTTGACCAAAATGACCCTACAATGAACTCAAACAATCCTATCACCTTAGAACATGAAACGAAGTGGGAAACCAAGGAAAACAACAACAAACAGGTGATCAAGACGTGACCAAGATGCGTAAGAAAACAACGAGTGACGAAGACTGAAATCAAGACAATGGGTAAAACAAAGACATAAAGATAACGATATGGTGTCCATTACCCAGGATACTTGAATCCGGGCATGGCTTGCCAAACGGGCTGAACGCGAATAGCCGGTGCTATCGAGGGCGGCGGTGACGTCTCCGAAGATGTATCCGGGGTTGGGGCGGGTGCCGTCGGGGTCGACGGTGACGTCTCTGAAGACGTATCTGGGTTGCTGCCAGGGCTGCGCCATCAATTGTTGAGCTGCCACCCCAACCGTTGCTTCTTAACCCGCCGGTCACGACTCGTCCCAAGCAGACGTTGACCAATACCCGGTTAATGAAGCTTGCAAAATTGGTGCCGCCCATCTGACGTGGTGGGTGAAGGTGACGCTCAGGCTCTTGAACTTGCCCCTTCAGGGTGGATTGTTGGAGGCCTTCCCCTCCTGTCACTCAGAGAAGATCATAGTAGAGCCCTGGGTGGGAAGCTGGCTGCAAGCTACTCCGTGTGCACTCGAATTGGCGCCCACCCCTTCCTTGAGATGGCAACGGGTTCCATATTGTTGAGAACCATCGCCCATGACACTGTTCACCATTGCAAGCTCGGTCGATCGACCACACCCCCGCCAGTCGCTGCGGTAACGGCCTATCATCTGCAACAAAGGTGGACCACCGTACCGCCTTGCTCGCCATCATTGTCGGTCGACGTTGATGCCACGCCACCACTAGCAACGCGCCAACGAATGTCCGGATGTCACCTTCCCCCTCTCCTCCGCCTTTTACCAATAGCTCCGGCAGCCCCCTTACTCATCGATCCGCCTTGATCTCTCCGGCGAATCTCCGCTCCACCCGCTCCAAATCGCCACCGATGTCAAAACAATTTTGCACCACGAGCCACGCCGACGAGGTACACCTGATGGAAATATATGTGGCCGGCAAGCCAATCACACATTCCAGATCTCATTCCATATTCATTAATAGAACATATTCATTATAGTGCACGTGTGATGCATATAATGAAGTCCATGAATACATGATCGGACTTAGTGAATTATGATGAGATCATAATACGGAGATCAGTCGTCTTTAAGCATGTGTTCTAAACATTCCTATTCAAAGGATACACGAGAAGGACATTGAAGTATCCGGATAGAATAGCACTATCTAGCCTCACTCATATGATGAGTATGGCCGATCCCGTAGCCATTAGTGTGGCGACACTAAGGATAGATAGTGGGTGCTCTTTAGTGAAAGAATTCATTGAATTGATCCGTACGAATCCCTGAATGGTATTATACCAAACTATCAATCAAGTAGATTCACGTCACGGTTGTGTAAGTGGTCCTTAGACCTGAGACACCAAAGATGTCTTGTGGACGGACGGTTGTACTTTGGCTATGGCCAACGAGTCTCTAATCATGGGATTCTAAACGGTCTTAGTTCGGGTGCATCAAGAAGTACACGAAGGCGATTGAGTGGTCAAGATGGGATCGTCCACCCTCGGTATAAGAGGTGACAGCTCAAGGAAGACGATGCAACGAAGTCCTTGGGCAAGGCAGTGAAATATCGAAGAAGAGTTCTCCGATGGTTTCCGAATGCATCAGTACTAACTCGGATGACCGATTAGGGTTTGACAGTTGACCATACCCTAAGTCGTCCAAGGAGCATCAAGTGGATGAGGGATTATACATACACGGTAACCGATGATGAACAGGTTCCATGAGTGAGTCGATACACACTCCTTTGTATCTTCTAGGACACAAGGTGTAGCTTGGCACCCCACGTGTCGGAGTCTCGACCTATCGATTGGGTTAAATCGATCCGATGTTAATTAATCTATATGATGATATAGTTAATTAAGTTGGAAGGCCAATAAAGGTTATTGGGCCGTTGGAGTCATTAACTAGACTGATACATGGGCCTAGAGGGTCACACGCAAATGGTCTTTTGGACGTTGGATGATATACTTAAGTTTTGGGGGTTTTTATGAAAAATACCCACTTAGTATAAATAGGAGAAGGCCCTGAACGAAATTCACCCAGGCCAGAATTGTTCAGGGGCCTTTCCCCTTCTTCTCCACTCTCCCCACACCCCCTCTCCATCCCTGATGTGATCGGGACGACGTAACGACGCCGACGGAGAAAGAACGGGGCTCGTCAACGAGAAGGAGGAGATCCGACGCGCCGAGGACCGCGTGGATACGTCTAGAGGCTGCACACTTGAGCAGCTCGACTCGTCTCACTCCGGGATCGAAGAAATCGCGAATGAGGATTCGTGCAAAGGTACACCGTTTCAATGTTTTTGTTGATGCCGTTCGATTCGCAAAGAGACTTTCGCTGCGCATCGTTTTAGATTTATTCATCCAAGTCAAGGCCCCTAGAACCCAACAACACCATCCTCTCCCGATGCTCGTTTATTTACTCTTTGTAGTATATTTTCGTCTTGACTCCACCGCGCTCGGGCTAGGTAGGTGAGAGAGGACTAATTGAGAGAACTACCAACAAACTGAGTGTCTGACCAGTACGGATGAGACCGTCCAATACATGCGAGCCCTACGGATAGATTTTGTTTGGCCGTAGACGCCTTCGTCGCTCCGACAAGATTTGGGAGGCCACCGTCGCCATCACCCACCGACCCGTCCAAGCTCGGAGCTCGATGCCTTCCTCAAGTCGGAGCCTGCACGTACGACACGTAGGATATTCATCACATTGTAGTTACATCGACCCATTAGGGTTTTGATCCATCGGACGATGACACTATCGATGTTTGATACCATCATCCTTTATCGGCACCGAGCCATCATACTCGGTGTCGACCCGACGACGTCACTGTCGACGTCCGACATCAGCTCAAAAAACTACTTAAATTTATGACATTTGATTTCAATCAGACATCCAGATAAAACGAAACAACAATCCCATATTTCACTCACCTGATTAAGACAATTTATAATGTCACCTTTTAAAGTATTTAGGCAATTAAATTAGCTCTTAATACCTTTTTAAGTTTTTTTCCCTTCATGAAATGTTTCAACAGATTAAAGTAAAAAAAATTTCATGAAAATGATTGTAATTCGATAAACTCTACTTATAGATGAGGCCATGTCATTTATGCATACATTGAAGTATCATTTATTATGGAAAAGGTCAAATGTTTACTATTGGTGAGCATCTTCATTGCCATTTAATGAGTTTTAATGCTGAATGGTTTGAGGCTATTTAGCAGTTTCAGGAGGTTCTAAAAAGCTTTAAAAAGGACTTCAATGATAATATGACCATGGCATTGAGAGGGGTAATGTGGTAGTGATCACTGGTGAAAATGGAAGCTACAGGCGATGAGCCATACCTAAATCATGACTAAGTAATTTTTATCATTTTCTGAAAGTAATTATTTTCTGACCAGTAATTTTTTATGAAGCATGATTGGATACTTTTATGCTTTTTAACATTGATCTTGGATGCAATGAAATTAAATTAATCCTCAAAATCCCCCAAGTACATGTCTTGGCATTTTACAAATATCTTTATAAAGAAGATTGGATAGATGATTAAAATGTTGTTTTAATTATAAGCTCATTTAGAGTGGGCTTCAGGCTCATTTAGATTGGATGGAAGCCAAATATCAACTTAGTCTATAATCCTATTTATTAGCACCATATCATGCTTTGATATCCAACTTCTGTATTTGTGGTGCTTAGCATCATCTGTTAATTACAAATCATTAAACTTTAAATTCAAGTGGCCTGTATAAAGTTTTAAATACTATTTCAAGTTGAATTTACACAGCCCCTTCAACACCTTGGTCCATGGCCCTTATTGCACTCTCTTGATCATGGTTGTTGGCTCGATTCATTTTGTATGTGTTGTGAGGGTCTTCTTGCTTTATGCTTAAGAGCCTATGCATGTTGGGTGCCATTTCACTAATGATTTAGTGCTTGTGTGCAAAAGATTTAGTGCTTGTAGTATCTGGCTAGGGTTTCACTAATGATTGTGACTACAAATTCTTGAGAACCTACTTAATCGCATGTGTCTGGTGGCTTCATCTACTTTAGCAATTGCATCTGCTTGAGCAGCTGCAGGTACTGGCCTTGAAATCACAAGTTTTTTATCATCCTTAATAAATTTATACTTTATTTTATAACTCAACATTTAATACCTCGTGGACACCATTAATCCCTAAGATAATTTACTTAACAGGTCAAACATTAAACATGAATCAAAGAGAATTGGAAAATTCTAAAAATTCTGACACTTTGTGCAAAGGAAGGGAATAAAGACAAGTTAAGTAACATGTAAGTCTAGAGCATTCATAAAAACCTTTAAAATGAGCTTGAATGCATGCCTAAATGTTGATGTGTCAATAACTATAATGTGTGCCATGAGTGCTCCTCAATGTCTGCACCTTGGCCTCAGATGTGTCCTGCTCTATTATCTTGGCCCTATCCAATGAGCCTTGACATGTGGACCTCAGGAAATGAATTCTATAGAGCCAAGGATGAGAGCTTGTTTCTGCAGCCGACACCCTTTATTTTTACTCTTCATTCTCTATTCTAAAGTTTACGTTTCGTACAATTCAATAAGACCAATAAAGGTATCATGTAGGAATATGCTTGATCTGAAATTTCAACCATATAATATAAATATCGATGACAAGGTTATCAACTTTCAAAAATGAAGAATACTTCCTCAATTAATAAACATGTTAATAAGTATTTCATTCATTGATCATGATTTAGTTTCATGTCTTTGAATATCACAAATAATATTTTTAGATAAGTATAAGTACATGCATCAATTTCCGTTGGTCATTATACTAGCTATAGATACCCCCATCTTTTCTCTCCCTTCATATTCTAGACGTGCTCTGGTAAAAGTTGGCCACAAAGAAAATTCTCTCTACGATCCAGTTTTTTATGGATGTTTAATGTAAGTTTTTTTAGTGGTTTTTTTAAAATTTTCCCCTCTCTGTCCTTTCAAAACATCCGGTCTGGAAAAAATAGTATATCTGAATGGGGAGAAACTTGGATAGCCAAATACTTTCAAATTTGTACCTATATAACTTCCAACTCTTTTATCACATTCATTTCACCTAACTCTACTTTCCGCTCTAACCATCTATCCCTGTCGAATAATATTATGCAATTTTTCGTTATGTTTTACATTTGGCCATGATGGACAACCTGAGATAAGATTCACACAATGGGACACATACTTATCAAATCAGACCATTAAAAATAAAACCAAAACACATGATGGATAAATTAAATTTTATGTATCCAGACCTGTTTTGGTCTGGTTCCTCGAAAGAGTCCTCCCAAGTCAAAGTGAGTTGTGGCCTATAAACATATCCAAATGATCATTGGATAAATAGATCACCTTGTCTTCTAATTGATCAACAGCGATAGAGATCTGGGAGAATCTCCTCATTATTCTAGTCACACTAGGAGGGGAGTGCATTCAAGGAGAAGGGAGAGGAACAGGGACAACATTGATTGGACATTCGGTCTCAATTGAGACTTTTGGACCTTTTATACTTTAAGAAATTTCATAAAAAAACATTAATTTAACTAATATTCTGACATTTAATGGACCTTTTGATTGTGATCCTCTAGGCCCATGTGCCAGTCTAATTAATGGCGCTATTGTTCCAATGTGTATTTATCTGAAAAACTAATTAATTAATTAAATTAATGCATAAACTATGTTATTAATTAGCCAATGGTTTAACCCAATGAATATGTCGAGCTGCCAACACCTGAGGTGAGAAGCTATGTTGGTTTAAGTATCTAAGTGATGACCTCACAATGGTTGGTGCATTGGGTACTTTAAATAACTATGTGAAGTACATTCTACCAATCTAGGGAATGAGGTGGGGTATAAGGCAGATTCAGCTAATTTTATTTATACAGCTCAGGTTAGTCCTTAATGTTGTCGGGCAGTATGCAGCCGTAGGTAATGGTAAGCCCTAACCACGTTGTTGTAAATGCCCCTTTACCGCGAAAACATTTTGAAATAAGGGATAACAAGGATACAAGGAAAGTAAAATGTCAGTGAAGTTGTGTCATTCTCAAGCCCCAAGTCTTCCATGGGATGATGATACTTGAACTCCTTTGACTCAGCCCCCAAAGCCTTCTCCTATTTAACTCCAAAACTTTCACCTAGTTGACCTCCAAAGTATATAAGGAAAGAAATAAAGTTTCTATATTTAGTAAATCGAAATGCTCACAAATATGCAGAAAACTTAAACCAAGCTTATTTTCCAAGATATTCAATTGTAATTATAACTGAAGGTATTTCAATTGAAAACAGTTTGTATGTTCAATCAATAATAACTAAATGGTTCAATATACCTTGCTTTCTATCCCCTGATTCTCTTCTTCACTTCTTGTTATCTCTATCTCATATTTTATGTTGATGTAGATTTAATCTTCCTCAAACTCAAATTCACAACCATTTGAAGGTGTGTATAAATGATTCTTGGGTTGACATCTAGACAGAGGGCTTCTAGATGCTTCCCTTTCTTGCCTGTAACATTCAAAATATTACATGAAAATGTATGAATAAGAAATTCATGTAACCAATATAAACTAAAGAATAATCAGAAATTGATTTCACCGTGGTTCTTTGAGTGAATCTCTTCTAAATTATCTAGAAATTTGGTATTTTTCCATATAATTTTACAATTATCTTCTTTATTTCCCTGTAAATTCTTAAATAATGAGTTAAATGTCACAATCCAGATGCTATATATTTTTACGAATGCTAGCAGTAACCTCTATGTTGAATAGAAGTTCGAAACTGATAATTAGAAATCTCCAAATGATGATCTTCAGACCAAAGTCACCAAAGGTCTGAATCCAAGGGCAAAATAGTTGTCTCCTTGAAAATTATTCAAAAATGTATTAAAGGGATGGATTCTAGATGATATGGATTTTTATGAATGTTGAAAATACATTTTATGTTAAATAAAAATTCAAAAATGTTTAGTAGAAATATCCAAATGATGATCTTCAAACCAAGGCCGCTGACCTAATACTTTCCTCCATGTAACTTCTTCAAACATGTGCCAAAAAATAAAATTTTATTCTGGCTCCTAGGGATCTGATGCTACTGCCATCATAAATTCTCCGATCCAAATGTCAGAGAAGTTTGCATATTTCTACCTTTTATTGTATTTATCTCCAATATAGTGAAAGATGAGTGTTTTAAAAATTATTGGCTGATCTGCCTATACATATTTTATAATGTGAAAGGGGAATTATATACCTTTTAAAAACCCATCAGTCACATGCATTATAATGAGACAAATAAATAACAAACAATAACTGAGTTTACAGAATTACAACTTACCCCTAAAAGTTAAACCCATAAATTTCATTCCCTTCATGAATTTGACATCAAAAATTCCTTTAAAATTACTCAAAATATTAAACTAAAATTTATGGATATATAATTATGTTTGTATAAAATGTTCCATTAATTCATATATAAATATTTAAGGAATGTAAAGAAGTCCATGTTGGCCATGACATTTGATTGGCCAATGTTGTCTAATTCACATAAATATTTGACCAGAAACATAGGACCTGATTGCCAAAATGTTATACAAATTGTGAGGTCTAACGTGATGATTTGGCCCATTGACCAGATGGCCAAATCTCAGATATCTTCATATACATGAAGGTAATTATCCAATGAACGTGTGAGTTGCATAGTTTGAATCACACAAAGCCAGTAACCTTTATATCCATAATTGCTAATATGAGACACTTCCACTAAATTAACGTAAACCCATTGACAGAGGGTTGACTTTACATAATCCACTTTGAAAATTCATCCAAACACATTCTTAGGAATTTTAATAAAAAGCAATAAATCTTCAAGCTACATCTCCTATCATGATGGTACATAGGAGTTCATCAAGTCTTTCAAGATACATATATTTGTTCAAGTGTTATGTACTTATACTTGATTATCTATGTGACACTCCTCGAATGACTTGGGGCATAACAAGAGTGTGTAGTCCCCCATCAGTCATCCTATCTAGGAATGATAGATTGAGAAATCATTCAAAAACTCCTATATTCATTTCATCATCTTCCTTATATGATGATGTCCTTAGTCAATAAATTGATATGTTTGATGTGTTCTCTTATAACATAACCCTCCGTCTGAAAGATATGCTTGGTGTCTCATGTCTAAGGACTGCATACGTAACCATAACATGAATTGATGTGCTCAAATTTAGGTATAAAATCATGTGGGTATTCATTTGGGTAGCTTTTTTGACCTATTTTTGTGAAGAGAAACTTCCTTTTCTCATTATCATGTCGACACAAGCTTTTATGCTATTAACCATCACGATCATATAGCATTTTATCCAGTTATTCCGATGTCCTTATCTCAATATATTATATGCATATGAATATTTAGGATATATGTTTCAATATAATGTTATCATTATATTATGATGTCGTCATAGTGTAATATTCATTTCTCATATAGACCGATTTCTTTATAAACATCATATGTGAATAATATGGAATATGATTTTATTGGATGAATTCAAATGACGGATTGATGTGATTTTATTGGATGATTAAATTATATTGGCTTGAAGCCCATATAATTTAATCATCTAGGTTATTCCCTGTCTTATGATGTAACATCCCCCAAAATACAGAAAACCCCCCAAAATTTCCTGCTTTATTACCAGGATATTATAATTTCTCCATATCTCCTTCCTTCAACCGAATCTCCCGTCAGTCCTTCATGCCCTAATAAAATAATCAGATCAATTACTACTTGACGATGGATTGACACTTTCTTAAACCCAATTTTATTATAAAGTAATGGATTTAAAACTATATCAATTCTTTTAAGTTCATATCAGAACACAACAAAATAAACCATAAATTGGGACCCGTCGATGTCTAGCATCATAAAATCTTACATTATATTTAAATTTCGTCTCAAGATTATAATCATAAAATATATAAATTTATTGAGATAATAATAATTTTCATTATTTCACAAGAATCAGGACACGAAGATGCAAGTAAATAAAATTATATGCATCTAGCCAACACAAATTTCCCGAGTGATTATAGAGATTCACAGAAAATAATTAAACTCATTGGTTTCCCAATAAATTTAACTAAATTATGATTATAATTTCCTAAGAGATATTTTTATATTATATTTTAAAATTAAATGTAAAGGAAGATGAAATAAATTCATAATTGATATCCAAATTATAGAAAAATTAAATTACTATATGAGGGACTTTTTCCACCTTTGGCTTCTTCCTTTGGAGAGTTCTTTCAAGCCATGCTCGACCTTTGGACATATACACATGATCAAGAGACTGTTGGATCTCATCTTCTTATTCTCCAACTCTTTTTGAAGAATTAGTTGATCTTATCACCATTAAGACCTTCAGTAGAATGAGAAGAAAAAGAGAGCACACAGACTTGGCTAGCATGGGCATCTGAAATGGGCCCCCTTTTTATACTTATTGAGAAAATTTCATTTAAATCTTGATTAATAAAGAATAGCTATAATTGTCCTTTAATCTTAGTGTGTGACCTTCAAGGCCCATTTCTCAATATAGTTAACACCTTTGATGGCCTAATATCATTTATTGACTAACTGTATTAATTAATTATATCTACATATAGATTAACTAATGAATCATCAATTTAACCTTGTCAACAAGGTAACTTTCCAACCTGTGGGGTGCCAAACTATACCTTATGCTCTATAAGATATAGATTGTTGATTGAACTCTCTCATGGAACCTTTACCATTATCAGATACCGTATATGTTTAACCCTTTGTCCGTGTGAGACTCCTCAATTAGGGTATGGCTAGTCGTCAAAATCCCAACCGTCATTCAATTAGAACTAACACACAATGGGGAACATTGGAGAACAACTTATCCAATATCCCTACTCCCCTAGCCAAGAATTTGATGCATCATTTTCCTTGAGTCAATCTCCTCTTATATTGAGGGCAAATGACCTGGTCTTGACCACTCAATCACCTTTCTTCACTTCTTGCTATTTCTGAGCTAAGACATATTTGAATCCCATGATTAGACATTTGTAGATATCCTTTATGTCTCATGGTAACAGAATTTTTATAAAATTGTGACATGAGCCGATCTAATTGGGTTTTGATACTATACCATTTAGGGATTCATACGAATCACTTTAGTGAGATATTTCTTCACAGAGCACCCACTGTCAGTTATTACTATCTTCACAATAATGTTCATATGGTCTGATAGTGTAAGTAGTGTCTGATAGTGTTATCCTATCTGGATAGCTTGACGATTGCCTCGAGTATCTAAAAAATACTACATTTAGAATACACGCTCAAAGAGTAGTGATCACTATGATATGATATCATCATGATTTACTAAGTTGTTGCACACATTCATAAACTTCATTATGAACATCACAGAGAAAAGAGGGGTGTTAGATTCTCAATATATTTTCATAAGAGTGTATACAATCACATGCGCAACCACATGGGACAATATCATAAGATGGAGAGGGACATTATAGAAAATCATCAAAAACTAGCTTCACGATATCTTATTTGTCATCGTCTCTCTTTAATATTCTACTCTACATCTTCATACCTCATTTGGTTGGGAGGTATACATATATAAGCAAAGACAAGTCGTGAAAATGATGCATATTATGAAAGATACAAGTTTCAGGTGGCTTTAGTATGGTACTTCTGCGCAAATAGCTTGAAAAATTGCATACCTCTACTCTACATAGAATTCACTTTAATGAATGATCTCTACAAATATGCAGAATTAACTATCAATCATGCATGGGTGCAAGCGTTCCAATACAACTTTCACTCTCTTCACTACATTCTCATAGTATTTCTATCCATTGATTTTTGAACCTGCCAACTCATTCCACTTGGTATCTTTACTATTTGGAAAATATCATCTATAGTGTCAAAAATTATGGTTTATATCATTTCTAAGAACTCATGATACATTAAAGAGCCAAAATTATAAATTCGTACTTTTAGGGGAATGGATTTTTCAGGGTGAGATTTTTTGGCATCTAAGTTTTCAGAAAAAAATTCATATCCAGATTTTTGTATATTTACATTTTAAAATTTTGATATAGTTAATTAATATTTATAGTAAGCTATTTTTTGTGATTTAATTAATTAATCCTTCATTTCTTAAGTGTGTGACCCTCTAGTCACATGTATCATTCTAGTTAACAATTTTAAAGGCCCTATACCACCTATTGACAGACCAAATTAATTAACTATGTTAACATACAATTTTATTGATCAAGGATTGAGTTAATCCAATGGGTAGATTTTCTCGCCCGTGGGGTGCTGAGCTACTCCTTATGCTCTAGAAGATACATATTAGTAATTAAAATCTCTCAAGGAACATGTATCATCATTGAGTACCATATGCAGGTGTTCTTTTGTCTGCATGAGAATATTGAATGGCTAAGAGTATTATAGTTACTTTTCAAACCCTATTCTCTCATTTAGTTTGTAATGATGCATAATGGGGATCATTGAATAATATATTTTCCAAAATCCTCATTATTCTGGCCAGGGGTTTTATGCATCTTCTTCCTTGAGTCAATCTCCTCTTTTAACGAGGACAAATGATCTCATCCTGATAATTCAATCCCCTTAATTCTGTTTTTCTTATATCTGAGGCGAGCCATGTTTGAATCCCATGACGAGGGCCTCATACTACTTCAAAATTTAATTGCCCATGCACAATATGTAGTTAGTGTCTCAGGTCAGCAAACGAATCATACGACTATGAAATGAATCAGCTTTGTGACTTATGGTGGGTGCGCTTTAGAGAAAGAGTTCATTGAATCAATTGGTATGAATCCATGAGTGGTATTATGGCTAGACCTCCACACTAAGGACCATATGATGAGCCATAATTATCATATAAGCAGGATAAGATAGTGATAGTTTTATGCTTGCCTCGAATATCCATCAAATAAAAATATTTAGAATACATGCTTAAAGACTAGTTATCACTATATTATGATCTAATCATAATTATTCATTTCTTTCCCGTATTGAAGGACTTCCTTATAAATATTACACGAGAATAACTGATGAAGAAACATGTTTATTTTAATGAACTCAAATAAAACATTCAAGTGTGATTGGGTTGATGGCCCCATATTTTGTTTCCATACTCATAAATATATGACATTGAATAATATTAATAATTTATAATTAGAAAAAATAACAAATTCAATGATACCTACTCCTAGCCATGATCCTATTTGATAAAATAGAATTTCAGATTAAAATGTTACTTTAGGGTTCTGATTTATGCAGTTTTTATATTTAATTAATTGCTTCATTGACCCACTCCCAAACTTCTATGATGGCAAGGAAAAACCAAATTATGGGATAACTATAAGACAAGGTCTAATTTAGTTGTTTTACAAATAATATATATTCAAATGGACCAATGGCAAAGATACCAATCTCCACTTTCTATTTCAGTTTTCTGGTCTGGGTTAAATCATTGTTTATCGATGAATGGCCAAAACACCTTATAGTCATTAATTAATTAAGTAATGATGATGTGAAAATACTCTCCTAGTTTGATTTTCAACTTATGTTTTGTATCATATATTGTAATGGAGACATGATCAAATTTATGTCTGATGAATGGAATTCAGTGACTTCCAAATGAAATTTATAGTTAGTTTAAATGTAATTTTTTTAATAAACTATACAGACATATTAAATCCCATAATTTAGGGGATTATTGTTGTTTATTTTTATTTTATTTTAATACCAGGATTTACCCCATCAACCACACTAAAGCATCTAAATTGACATAAAAATAAAATGACTTAAGATGACTCATTATGTCCTATGGAACCAGATTCCCACCTTTTCACAAATTGAGAAAAGAACTTTGACTGAATTCCATGTACTCTAGATCTGAGTAGGACGAAAAATTTGGTGTAAACAGCCACCATACGTTGAAAAGGCTTCCCATGATTTTGAAGGCAGTTTTGGGCAATGTATTCGACATGAACTTGATTGATCAGTAAATACAAAATGTAAAACAAGAAAACAAATATCGTGATAAGGAAATGGTTTTTTATAGGGACTAGAAACAAATATTGGTTGGATCAGCAAGAAGGGATAATTAGTCAAAACAAGGGGACTAGTGTGATAAGGAAATGATGAAAATAATTATAATAGCATAAGTGGGAATATTTTGATATTATATAATTAAACATATCTATATCCATACAGAAAGATAAAAATTTTATTCATAAAAATAGGTATTTTCACAAATTTCCACATATTTTTAGTGACATATTTTTATGTAGAAATATTAGTTTATCACTTGAAATCTATATAACATACAAAACCTCAAAGCTTATTTTTCATTTCATGAAATTAAATAAATAACATATTTGTGTTTACAAATAACTTGGTATTGAGGTCTCAAAACTAATAAAATTGGGGACTGGTAAAATTATTTCACAATCAAGTATTGACCTATTAGGAGTTTTTTTATGAGTTTTTCATAAAAAGAAGCCTCTATGTCATTAAATAGAATCTAGTATATGCTATAGCTTAATCTTATTAAAAAAAACTTCTTGGATATTAAAGAATTCATAAAAGAAATGATTTCACTATTTCTCAGCAAATCGTTTTAGTTTAATACTAAAATCTGCTAATGAATAATGAACATTAAAAATATTGTAAATAAGAATATCTCATCTCATGGCCATCTTACAGTTTTTATGGTCAAAACTTATGCATGTTGTAAATAACATGCCAGCGTTTTCCCCAACTATGGCACACACGAAATCTCCCTGTCGCTCTCCATACAACTAATCTCCCACTTTGGTATAACTTACATCTAGAAATAAATTGATTTTATTTATAGATGTTAATGGGCTCACAATGGGCCCACATACTGGCAAGTGGGCCCTACAGGTCCGAAGAGTCTAGAAGATATAAGCCGCCACCTTACCCCTCGCAACGCACGCATCTGGGAATTAACTTATTAAGATATATGCCTCAATCTTTCACTATTTAATGCCACAAAAATATGCATTAAAAATAGGAAAAGGGAAGTTGGGGCTAGTGGTGGTTCTGGCATGACGGCCAGTAAATAATTTAATATTTAACTAATCAAATTCCAAAAAAAGGATCTATAATTCTTGAACCCTATTTTCTAAACACTTCTGATATTATCCTTGCTTCGCGTGGTAAAAAAAACATTAATGAGATAAAAGCCAAATGACTTGGCATTTAATAGTTGGTCCATTTCCAGTCTCCGTACAACAATGACTTTACAACAGTCGCTTCTCTCAGTATTCTTCAGAGAGAGAAAATTTAAAAAATAATTTTAAAATATATTATTCCGTAAAAGGACCCGATATTAGAAATCGGGTAAACGGATCTTCTTCCGCTGCCCCGGCGGTACGGAATAATCATAAAGAGTAACTTTCACCATAAACAGGGCTGACGTCAGCGGAATAGACGGGAAACTGCTGTTCCGGCAGCCCATCAGACCCGGAGAACAAATAAGCGAGGGCTGACACGTGTAAAGGAGCCACCACAGCGCTCGCACGTGCCATCGGCCACCCTGCCTCCGATACACGTCATCTATATGGACTCCACCTCTGCCACCTCGCTCGCCAAGGGAGAGAGATTTAGAGAGAGAAAGAGATAGAGATAGAGAGAGAAACGGAGAGAAAGAGAGTGAGAGAGAGAGAGAGAGGGGAGAGAAGGAGAAAGAGAAAGAGTGAGCAAGAGAGAGAAAGGGGGAGAGAAAGAGAGAATGAGTAAGAGAAAAGGAGAGAGATAGAGAGAGAATGGGAGAGAGAGAGGGAATAAATCTGGAGATGAGGAAAGAGTAGGCAGAGAAACAACTTCTGGAGGAGTCGTCAGGCTGCCATTTCCTCTTCGACTGTTGCGAGGAGCTCGAGCTCGGCGGCCATGGGGGAGGTGAATGGCTTTCTCTCTCTAAACTTCTCTCACAAGCCCATGTCTCTCTCTAGCATTCTCTCTCATGTTTCTCTCTCTGTGGCTGCGCAGGAGGAGAAGAAGAAGGAAGGGGAGGCGAAGGAGGAGCCGAAGAAGGAGGAGGGAGGGGGAGAGGAGAAGAAGAAGGAAGGAGAGGGAAAGAAGGAGGGAGAAGGAGGAGAGAAGAAGGTGGAAGGGGGAGGAGAGAAGAAGGCAGAAGGGGGAGGAGAGGGAGAAGGAGAGAAGAAGGAGACTCCTCCTCCTCCGCCTGAAGAAATCGTCATGCGGGTTTTCATGCATTGTGAGGGCTGCGCTCGCAAAGTCAAGCGCTCCCTCAAAGGATTCCCAGGTCCAATATCATCATCATCGTCATCATCTCTCTCTCTAACTTTCTATCTATCTCTCTGTGTCCCCAGTTTTGTCCCTCTCTATCTCTCTCTACATCTTTGTCACTTTGTGTTAATCTCTCTATATCTCTCTCTCTGTTGCTCTATCTTTCTGTCTGTCTCCCATGTTCTATCTCGCTCGTTCTTGATCTCTCTCTAGCTCAATCTCTCTCTCTCTCTAACCCCATGTTCTAGCTCTTTCCTCATCTCTCTCTCTATCTCTAGTTTTCTCTATATCTCTCTCTTTCCCAAGTTCCGTTCTATCTCTTCCTCTATCTCTCTCTAGCCCTATCTTTCTCTCTCCCTAAATCTGTCTCTCTTTTCTTTCTATTCTCTAGCTCTCTTTCGCTCTTTCTCTCAATCTGTCTCTCTAACACTCGAGTTTTGTCCATCTCTCTCTCAAACTCTATATTCCTGTCTGCTGTTGTATCTCCTTTTCTCCCTGTCTCTCTATCTCTCTCTACATCTTTTGTTATTTCTCTCTCTAGTTCGGTTATTCTCTTTCTAGCTAAGGTTTGATGGGGGGATTTGTGGCAGGGGTGGAAATGGTGACGACGGACTGCCGAAGTCACAAGGTGGTGGTGAAGGGAAAAGCAGCGGCAGCGGACCCTCTCATGGTTGTGGAAAGAGTGGAGAAGAAGAGCGGTAGAAAGGTGGAGCTTCTCTCTCCTATCCCTCCCAAGCCTGAAGAAAAGAAGGAAGAGAAGGAAGAGGAGAAGCCCAAGGTCGAAGAAAAGAAAGAAGAGGTCCTTTATCTCTCTCTCGACCCATCTCTCTATGTTTTTCTCTCTCTCTTACCCATGTCATCCTGCAGCCGAAAGAGATCTCGGTTGTGGTGAAGGTTCATATGCACTGCGAGGCCTGCTTGGAGGAGATCAAGAGGCGGATACTTAGGATGAAAGGTTCGATCTCCTCAGTTAATGCGTATTTTAATTACAGTGAGTCTGAAACCGTCTTCTGGGTAAAAAAAAAATTTCGTATTTTTTAATGGATACTTTTGTTCCCTCACGATAAGGACAAGGAGATCATGATGATGATGGTAATAATGCTCAAATCTGCTTTTTGGGCTCTCGAAATATGAGGAAAACACTGGTTTTTTTCTCGTTGTTTTTCTTTGGATCCTTATGTTTCCTTTCGGTGAGGAGAGAGAGATCATGATGATAATGAAAATAGTGTTCAAAGATAGTTATCGATAAGTGCAAATCTGTTTTTTGGGCTCTCGAGACATGTGGAAAAAAATGGTTTTTTCGTTGTTTTCCTTTGGATCCTTCTCTTCCCCTCCGAAGAGGAGAGAGACACCGTGATAATGATGAAAATCCTGCTCAAAGATTGTTAACAATTAGCGCAACTCTGTTTCTGGGCTCTCGAGATAAGAGAAAAAACTGGCTTCTCGCATCTTTTCCCAGTGGATCATCTCTCCTCTCTTGAGAACAGAGAGAGAGAGATCATCGCAATGACGAAAAACTCACCAAAAGATAATTCTATGTTACGATAATCGAAATCTGTCTTCTGGGTATCATTCATGATGATTTCTTCTGTTCCCTTCTGAGGAGAGAGAGATGATGATGACGATGATGATATGGTGAGCAGGCGTGCAGACGGTGGATCCGGATTTGAAGAGTTCAGAGGTGACGGTGAAAGGCGTGTTCGAGCCAGCAAAGCTGGTGGAGTACATCTACAAACGAACGGGCAAGCACGCGGCCATCGTTAAAACCGACCCGGCGGAGAAGAAACCGGACGAGAAACCCGGCGGCGAGAAGAAGGCGGAAGGCGGAGGCGAAGGCGAGAAGGAGAAGAACGACGCCAAGAAAGAGGGCGGCGCCGGCGAAGAAGAGAAGAAGGAAGGCGGCGGAGACGCCGCGAAAGACGGCGGCGCCGCCACCGTCGACGAGGCCGCCGCCGCCGTCGTCGCCGCCGCGGCCAAGCTCGGCGAGCTGACGAAGAACCCGCTTCTGTATTACTATCCCAAGTACCAAGTCGAGTACGCCTACCCGCCGCAGATCTTCAGCGACGAGAACCCTAACGCTTGCTCCGTCATGTAAAAAAAAGAGAAGGGAAAAATTATGGAGAGAGAACGCGAGAGCAGCGGAAGAAGAAGACGAAGGGCGATGGGGTTATTTCCTGAGAAGGGAGAATCTGGGTAATGTATAAAATAACTCCTGGAATAATGATCACTAAATGTTGTCAGGCGTTTGAAACTTTGAATCTCTCTCATTTCTCTTCTCAGTTAGTCTCTTACTCCCATCCCGCTTCTCTTCCCTCATCTACTCTCTAACCTCTGTTAACTCATCTCTCATATCTCTTCTCACTTCTCTCTTCTCAGCTCTTTCTTCTCTCTTATACTCTCTTTCTCTCAGCTCGTCTCTCATATCTCTTCTCTGTTATTTCTTCTCTCATCTCTCTTCTCTCTATTCTCTCTTCTCTCTTCCCTCATCTCTCTTCTCTATTATTCTCTCTTCTCTCTTCCCTCTTCCCTCTTCCCTCATCTCTTTTCTCTCTTATTCTCTCTTCTCTCTTCCCTCATCTCTCTTCTCTCTTCCCTTATCTCTCTTCTATCTTCTCTCATATCTCTCCTCTCTTCTGTTCTTTCTTCCCTCATCTCTCTTCTCTCTTCCCTTATCTCTCTTCTCTCATATTTCTTCTCTCTTCTCTGTTCTTTCTTCCCTCATCTCTCTTCTCTCTTCTCTGTTCTTTCTTCTCTCGTATCTCTTCTCTCTTCTCTTCTTTCTTCCCTCATCTCTCTTCTCTCATCTCTCATATCTCTTCTCTCTTCTCTGTTCTTTCTTCCCTCATATTTCTTCTCTCTTCTCTCATATCTCTTCTCCCTTCACTGTTCTTTCTTCCCTCATCTCTCGTCCCTCCCTCTTCCCTCTTCCCTCATCTCTCGTCCCTCCCTCTTCCCTCTTCCCTCTTCCCTCATCTCTCTTTTCTCTTCCCTTATCTCTCTTCTCTCTTCTCTTGTCTCTCTTCTATCTTCTCTCTTCTCTCTTCTCTCTCCTCTCTCTAGTAACGTGACCTGACAGAACGTCTGCTGACACTCATTAAAGAGTTTCGGAGTTTTCTAAGAGCACAGCAACCGGGAAGGCTGGTAATTATGATGACATGTAAAGATATCGTATCCTTTTGATGTCTCTCTCTATCTCTAGCTTCTCCTTGTTCCGTATCTCTCTCTCTACAAAGTTATCAACGTCGGCTTAGGATTCCATCAATTTCCGGGCCCCCACTAATGGCGTCACGTCTCACTGGATCTGTCGATAACATTCCACTCTTATCTCTCTCTCTCTGCAGTTCATATCCCAACTCTCCATCTCTCTCTCTGCATACCCAAAGCTCTTTCCCCACTTTTCTCTCTCTTTTGTCTACTTTTCGCTCAACAATCCTTCTTCCCACAGCTCATCTCTCTGCGTCTATTTCTCTACCTTTCCATCTCTCTAGTCCGTTTCTGACCATCTTTCTACTTCAATCTCTCTCTACCCACGGCCGCAGGTCTTTCTCACGCTCTCTCTCTCTACCCATCTATGAACTATCTATCCCTCTCTCTAGGTCTCTCAAAATACTTTCCATGTATGATATCTCATGCATAACGATGCAAAAATCTATGACGCCATCATGCCTTTGCGGCCTTCACTTTCTGACTCTATTCCCCATGAGAATCAAGCTTTCTCGCACTTGCCAGCTTTAGATTTCCTAGAGAGAGAAAACGCCAAGTGCCGCAGTAAGCGGCTAGAGAGAGAAAAAAAGCTCTTTTATTTTTTTATTTCATCCCAAGAAACCACAGTTGCTTTATGTCTGGTTTAATTTATGCGAATTAAGAATTAAAGCCTGACCAATAGCCATCACATCAATCTTAAGGCTGTCGTGGAAGCAGGATAGCCGTAGATTCTCCGATAAGTGAGATCCACCGTCGGATTGAGCTGGCCAGACAGTCAGCGTCAGATGATGATATGATACGTGGAGACACGTGGCATCTGGAAGGCCTCAAAATTTCCTTGCCTGTCACTATTTTTTAATTAATAATCTGTTTTTAGAAATTTTCCTTCTGCTCATTTGGGCAGCATTTTAATGGCTGATTCATGATGGGAGAGAAATAATTTCATATTTATTTTAATCATTTATGACGCCAATGATGTGATTTTGATGGTATTTATTACCACTTAAATGCAACGCTTAATAAGAGGAAAGGCTTTCAATTTGAAGAGGGACCGGTTCTCCTGCGATCAGTCCGCCGTGTAAAGAGTAATAAATTGGTAGAGAAATGTTAGGTTATAAAAGCAAAGTTTCCACTTATTTAATGAAAACGAAACAAGGGTAGGTGCCCTTTCATGCTGAAAATAAAGGAATTGGAGAAACAGTTTATTCAGATTGAATGGGAAAACTTCCTTATTAGAGCAAAGTCTCTAACTTTTATATGAAAATACACGATTGGTTAAAATTGAAGGGCTAAAAATTACTGAGAAGTGTTATTGATCGAATGCGAATATTTCTTATGTAAAGAAATTCTCCCACTTATTTGAAATAAATGATACAACAAAAGATGGGCGTTCATGCTGGAAATAAACGTATGGGGAAAACAGAAGAGTTTAAAGTAATTGAAAAGTGTTAAATCATGAAGGATGGGGCCATCGAATGCGAATATTTCTTATTAAAAGAAAAGTTTGAAACTTATTGGATGAAAATGATGCAATAGTACGTGGTCTTTCATGCTGAAAATTGAAGTATGGGGAAAACAGAAGCGTTTAAAAAGAATAAAAAATTGTTCATTCTAGTTGTACAAGCCTGTCGAATGCGAATTTTATTATAGAAAACAAATTTTCTAACACTTGTGTATGAAAATGGTGGACGCGTACGAGGCCGTTCATGCTGAAAATAGACATGTGGGGAAAATAGAATGGTAAAAAATAATGGAGAAGTGTTAATTCGTGTAGGATGGGACCATCGAATGCAAATATATCTTATAAAAAGCAAAGTTTCTAACTTAATTGACGAAAATGATACAAGCGTACGAGGCTCTTCATGCCGGAAACAGACGTACGGCGAACGCAGAAAGGTTAAAAATAGTTTGAAAATTTTCAGTTTCCTATAAGAACAAACTTTTTAAGTTAATGAAAATGACAGAAGCGTACGAGGCCGTTCATTCGGAAAATAGACGTGTGGGGGAGAACAGAAAGGTTAAAATTGATTAATTATTAATTCTGGTTAGATGGGGCCATCGAATTTTGAATGGGTCCTCTGTAGTCCGTGAATGGGATTTAGAGAGAGAAAATCTTTACGCCTGGAGTCGGCTTTCCTGGAGCTCTTCTTTTCTCGGACACCGAGAGAAGACGTGGCTGAAGACAGCTGGTGGTGGGGAGTGGTGGGTGGCCCTTCTTTCTGACGGATCCGATAAGAAACCGCCGTAGCGTGTTAACTCAGCGGACAGCTAATGTGCGTCATTCTCTCTCTACTTCTCCCTCTCTCTCTGTCTCTCACCCTTTCTTTCTCTCTGTCTCTCTCCTTTTCTCTCTCCCTGTCTCTCTCTCTCTCTCTCTCTCTCTTTCTCTCTCTCTCTCTGTTACTCTCCCTGTGTGTGTCTCTCTCTGTTACTCTCCCTGTGTGTCTCTCTCTCTGTTACTCTCCCTGTGTGTGTCTCTCTCTCTGTTACTCTTCCTGTGTGTGTGTCTCTCTCTCTCTGTTACTCTCCCTGTGTGTGTCTCTCTCTGTTACTCTTCCTGTGTGTGTGTCTCTCTCTCTCTGTTACTCTCCCTGTCTCCCTCTCTCTCTGTTACTCTCCCTGTGTGTGTGTCTCTCTCTCTGTTACTCTCCCTGTCTCCCTCTCTCTCTGTTACTCTCCCTGTCTCTCTCTCTCTCTGTTACTCTCCCCTTCTCTCTCCCTGTCTCTCTCTTTCTCTCTCTTTTGGTCTCTCTCTCCATGTTTCTCTCCCTTTATCTCTCCCTCCATGTCTCTCTCTGTGTCTCTCTCCCTTTATCTCTCCCTCCATGTCTCTCTCTGTGTATCTCTCCCTTTCTCTCTCTCTCCATGTCTCTCTCCCTTTATCTCTCCCTCCATGTCTCTCTCTGTGTCTCTCTCCCTTTATCTCTCCCTCCATGTCTCTCTCTGTGTCTCTCTCCCTTTCTCTCTCTCTCCATGTCTCTCTCCCTTTATCTCTCCCTCCATGTCTCTCTCTCTGTCTCTCTCCCTTTCTCTCTCTCTTCATGTCCCTCTCTCTGTCTTTGCCTCTGTCTCTTTCCCTCTATCTGTCTTTCTCTCTATCTCTTACTCTCCTCCCCCCGTCTCTCTCTCTCTCTCTATCTCTTACTCTCTCCGTCCCCGTCCCTCTCTCTGTCTATCTCTCTCTCTTTCTCTGCCTCTTACTCTCTCTCCCTCTCTGCTCCTCTATCTGTCTCTATCTCTCTCTCTTCCTCTTCCTCTCTATATCTTACTCTCTCTCCCTCCCTGTCCTTCTCTTTGTCTCTCTCTCTATCTCTTACTCTCTCTCTCTCTCTCTTTCTATCTATCTCTATCTCTCTCTCCCTCCCTGCTCCTCGCTCTGTCTCTATCTCTCTCTCTTTCTCTCTATCTCTTATTCTCTCTCACTCCCTGCTCCTCTCTCTGTCTCTGTCTCTCTCTTTCTCTCTATCTCTTACTCTCTCTCACTCCCTGTCCTTCTCTCTCTCTCTCTATCGCTATCTCTTTCTCTCTCTCTCTCTCTCTCCCAATCGCGGCCTCTCTCTTCTCAGAACATCTTACCTCAATACTGGACCTAACTTCCTTTCCATTCGTTGTATTATCTGACAGATTCGGATATCCACCTGTCTGGCAATCTCAGTCCCCATCTCTCTCCCATCTACATTGCATTACATTGTCGATTTCTACTCCATTATGGACTTCGGTTTCTGTATTCGTATTTCCATCTTTTGTCTCTCTACGGTTTTCTCGGGCTCTTATTCTTTTTAACCTTTATAATGTCTCCGTCCACTTCTAGAAGAACTCGACCGAATAAATAGTCATTCCAACATGTCAATCAACTAAGTTTTCTAAGTCTGCCGAAACAATAACCGATCATTCTTTCTCCCATCCCATTTGTCTAACCTTTTTTGAGTTGGTTTACAAGCTCGAATTTCTCTATTTCTCTCTCGCTATGTAAGCGTAACCTATCTCTAAATACATCGAAAATTTCAGCCGTATGGATGAAACGTAGAAAATTTATTATACATATCTTTGAATTATATGTATCTTTGAACTACCTTGGGCGATTTATATATATGAGAAGTAGATGGAGATAGCAGAGAAAGAATTGAGAGTTGAGAGAGAGAGAGACACGGGACAGACTGAATGTGACGCGACGTCGTGAAGATTGTAGGTGATGGGGACAGTGCACGGTGAACTGATGCGTGCAGGCAGAGGAAGCACGCTCCTCAATGGGATACAGTGACCAACAAGGGCCTCCACCTTATCCGTCGTCTTGCCCTTCTCTACCTCCTCCCACTGTATTTTCGGCCAGAACGCGCGAGCTAAGCGGTGAATGTTCTCCCACTGGTGAATCAAACGTCCTCTCTCTCTCTCTCTCTCTCTCTCTCTCTCTCTCTCTCTCTCTCTCTCTCTCTCTCTCTCTCTCTCTCTCTCTCTCTCTATTTATCTTTTCTCTCTATCTATCTATCTATCTATCTATTTATCTTTTCTCTCTCTCTATCTATCTATCTATCTATCTATCTATCTATCTGTCTGTCTATCTATCTATCTATCTATCTATCTATCTATCTATCTGTCTGTCTATCTATCTATCTATCTATCTCTCTATCTATCTATCTATCCCTCTAATCTATATCTTCTCTATCTTTGTCTTATCTACCTATCTATCTCTATCTATGTTTTATCTATCTATCTCTCTATCTTTGTCTTATCTACCTATCTATCTCTATCTATATTTTATCTATCTATCTCTCTATCTTTGTCTTATCTACCTATCTATCTCTATCTATATCTTATCTATCTATCTTTATCTTACATATCTATCTATCTCTCTTTCGAGCAGTGTATCTCAGTCTCTTTCGTTTCTAGGATACCGCAGGAGAAGGGCCCACAGAGAATGGTTTGTAAACTGCTCCCATGGCGGCACCGACTTCGTTGACGGTGGATGCATCGCATCATCTTGCCAGTGTTAGACTGTAGAGAAAGCCAACAGATCCAAAGTTAATCTCTCATGTCGGCCTAGTCCGTAACTTTTACGTCTAGCTCAACCATGCGCCAAATTTTCGAGTTTCCATCAGTCCCGATGCCTACTTTTTAACATGCCTTGAGTCTAAAGTTGATGTCGGTGTTCTCTACATTCTTTCTCCACCGTAGCCCACATTTTCTAAGTACCCATCCCTAATTTATTAAGATACCGAGCTCCTAAATGCAACTCAGTCTACCTTGAGGACTTCAACTCAACCACTTCTTCATTTAGAGGTAAAAGTAAAGTTTGCCACAAAAGAGGACTATTTCCTTATAACTTGTCGAAGCTGTTTAGTCAGCTTTCAAGACTTTTTAACATGTCTTGAGTCTAAAGTTGACGCCAATGTCCTCTCCATTCTTTCTCCACCATCGCCCACATTTTCTAAATACCCATCCCTAATTTATTGAGATTCCGAGCTCCTAAATGTAACTCAGTCAACCTTAAGGACTTCAACTCAACAACTTCTTCATTTAGAGGTAAAAGTAAAGTTTGCCACAAAAGAGAACTATTTCCTTATAACTTGTTGAAGCTGTTTAGTCAACTTCCAAGTCTTAATTTCAACCACTGCTTCATTTAGAGGTAAAAGCGAATTTTGCCACAAAATAGGACTATTTCCTAATAACTTGTTGAAGCTGTTTAGTCAACTTTCAAGACTTAAATTCAATCACTGCTTCATTACATGTAAAACTTAAGTTTGTCACAAAATAGGACTACTTCCTTATAACTCGTTGAAGTTGTTTATTCAAATTTCTAGACTTGGATTCAATCACTGCTTCATTTAGAGGTAAAAGTTAAGTTCGCCACATAATAGGGCGATTTCCTTATAACTTGTGGAAGTTGTTTATCAATTGTGTACATTTAAAATAATAAACCATTAACAAACAGTCTGATATTCCAAACTGTTCACCTTATACTGCTCAACTAGAAAATTAAATAAAAAGATTATCTTCACCTTATACTGCTCAACTAGAAAATTAAATCAAAAGATTATATTCATGATTTTCGTGTAAAACACAAAGGGATATAAAAAACATTAAACGCAGGTGCAGATATATTTGTGAATAAAATATAGGAAGAATTTTATTTATGTAGTATAAAGAATTATAAATAAAGTTAGATAATTAATGTGGGATATTACTGCCCGATATGTACTAGGGACCGAAGAAAGGTGAATATTCCCATCCATTGACCATTTTTTCCTTAGAAAAACTAAATAAACAACACATCAACTTTTTCCCATGTTTGGTCATTCACAAGTGGGCTTTTCCTAAGTTGTCCTAAGAACCAAGGATATCCAATTATGTAAAAATAAAATTAGTTTATAGAGAATTATCCCTAATTATGTAGATATGTTGAGAAATGGTTTATTCCACCAGGAAATGGGATCACATTAAAAGTTTTGTTACAATGTTTAACTTTAATAAATACAGTATGAATGAGATAGGAGGGTGATTAATGAATTAATGAAGTTTCCCAAATGTTATTTAGGAATGAATATGACACTGGATTTCTTATAGGAAAAGGGGTTATTTTGAGTGAAAATCCTTGCCTCGGATGCTTGATCTTCCCCTCTTCTAATCTAAACCAAGGCTTCTCTCCTCTAGTATGCTACTTCTATTTTTTCTCCTCAACCATCCAGTATTGACTTTGATATATCACATAAAAAGGTGAGCCCAATAAGTCCTTTATAAAAGTAAGAGAGAACATATAAGATGAAATACTAAGTATGCCCTGAAAGCAGAATCACCTATTGAAGGGAAAATAGTTACGACGTTTCATTAAGTTTACACTAAGTATGCCTTGTATTAATATCATATAATGCATCGACCCTCTTCAATGGGTCATTTAAGTTGTATCTCAGTTTCCGCCTATGTTTCATTAATTTTTTTCCAAAACTCGCATAGGGTGGTATGTCTATGTCCTACCATATCTAGATTTCCTTCCATAGAAGCAAGGGCTTCCTTATTTCCTGATTCAATTATAATATATAAATGTTTTTATCTTTATTTTTTTTTGTTTTTCATAGTTTTTTTGTGAGATCTCCTGAACAGTTATTCATATTACATCATTCCATTTAATGCCTTAAAGAGGAACCAGTAAGTATATTTAAAAATAAATTATGTAGTCAAAAAGGGGAAAATACAAAGCCGAAGCTACAACCAAACCAGTAGGAAGAAGCCCAAGCCCAAGCAAGGCCTGAATATTTCTCTTTCTTTCTCTCTCATTTCAATCTCTCTTTCTCTATCTCTCTCTTTATATTTCTATCTTTATATATTTCTCCCTCACTCACTTGTATCTTAACTCTCCCTCGTCGCTCATATCTCTATATCTCTCTGGTCTCTTTCTCTCTTTCTCACTCTCCTATCTATCTCTATATCTCTCTCTCTCTCTCATTTTCCCTATCGTATCTCTATCTCATTTATCATATTTATATATTTATGTGGCCTCTCAATCATCTCTCTCTCTCATTTCACATCTCTCTTGAGTGGTTTGAGCAGTTGATAACATCAAATTAGATCAATAAAAGTATGCTTTCCTACTTCCTTTTCTAGCACATATTTTTAGATTTGAACTTGGATTATTAACCATTTAGAGATAAAATGATAAATTTATGATTTATTTTCCGAAGCTATATTTTTATATATTTTATTGATTTTTGAGACTACCCCCACTTGACTCCTTAGATTCAAGTGGATTTCTTGCATCTTCTTGGAGTTTTATTTGAAAAAATGACTTAGGTAAATGCAATGGTGAATTTGGGATAAGAATGTAAGGAAAGGAGAAACCCAAGCCATCTCATAGATAATAAGATATACAAGAAACCCACTCTAGAAGCCCATTCAAACCTCCTTAAGAACTGGGTCAACTAAAGACATGAATTGTGGAACTAAACCATAGTTTGAATTCCAAAGGCTTGTGTTCAAATCTGGGAAGGAGGGAACGTGGATCCAGACTGGAAGTCAAGTAATCCTAGCCCTTCAAACCCTTCAAATTAAATCGAATGTGTAGGAGAGTTGGGCCACTTCTATTTAATCTCTTCTCCCATGTCTTCGTATCTCATCTTGTATTTTTTCTCCCAACTTGTTGGAGGCCAAGTGCATCAGATTTTTTTGATCCATTCATGCTCTACAAGGGTGTGGCAGAGAGAATTCAAGGGTAATCAAGCTTCTTGGATAAAGAGCACCACTTGGGCCATGGGGGAAGTGACAGCGAGGGTTGTGTGATCTCCTGAGTATTTGTTTTGAATTTTCTCTCCATTTCCCTAGATTCTAGAGATATCCTAGAATTCAAGATTTCCAATGCATCAAAGGGCAGTAAAAAGTCCTAATGCATAAAAAGTTTCAGTTTTTTAGTCCACTACCCATTTCTGCCACAACTTCACGGCGGGAAGTATGGCCTTAGGTTCTATTTGTCCTTACAATTTATGTCTTGCCCTAAAAATATAAAAAACATTGGTAAAAATCACAACAAATTATTAGAGTTATTAGAAACAACATAAATATTTATTCCAATTATTTAAAATATTTTTCAGTAGTTTTACTTTATTTAGTCTTTAGAAAATTGTTAATAAATCAATAAAAATATAAAATCACCAAAAATAATTTATTTTAAATTTAAAATTCAAATTAAATTACTCTTTCAGTACCTGCTTCTTATGTATTTGATCCTAACTGTTGTCTAGGTAAGGGCACTTTTATTAACATTTTTACAGAATTAGAGCCATAAATTAACTTATTTAACCCACATTATGGTTTGTCAACTGACACTGTTGCCGGGGAGCAGATGTCTTTCAGGTAGTAATTATTATTATAATTCATTCTTACATTTTTTTTTTAACACTGTATCACATGAGGATTTCATAGGTATATTTATTTTATTGGATCCTTTGACTATTTTATCATGGATTCAAAATTTTATTCTATAAATGTTGATTATGGATATAATGATCGATGTTTTATTTCTATGATCCATACTATGGTGCTTATTATTGTCATGAGAAACCTTATTATGCAAGAACGAAATATTTTTCTACAAAAGATTATTAGGACCAAACTTATTCCAATCATCATATGCAAAAGTCTTTTTGTAGGATTTGTTTTAGCTACGGCCATGGCAGTGGATTATGCCAGAATACAGAGCAAAATTTAATGCATGTTGACCAAGGTCATCACCAATGGAGTACAATGGGAAATCAAGGAAGATAAACTTCAATCGTGAATCTAGGAGTCCATTTTGGTAGAGATCATGGCATTACCTCCAACCTCAATCTCAATCGATCTTTCATAATGTGCCTTTAACTAATCATAATTCTGATACTAACATAATGCAGATGATGAAGATGATGATGGAGCAGAATGCAAGGATGATAGAGATGATAGAAAATATTGGAAGGATCCATGAGGAGCTTGAAAGTCCTCTTATCAACCTCATGGAAGATGAACAAAGCAACATGTGTGCCAATCAAGGTCAAGCCTCAACTCAGACTTTTTGTCATTCTTATCAACATCGCATGTTGAATCAATTGCATCATGTTTCTTGCCTTCAATTGATAAAGAAAATAGGGAATCCATTCATACTGTCAAGAGAATCATCTTCCCTTTTCATGAAAATTCCTAATGACGAAGAAGAGGGAGAGGATAATGAGCAGACATACTAATTTTCTGGTATAAGAAACAATTAGAAGAGATCCCCATCCAGAACATCATGACACTCATGTTCCTCTTCGAAAACATCTTCTTTTTGGAATCTCAAATGATAATTACATCGAATTTATAACTGATCAGGATTCTTTAAAACAAGGTACTTGTAAAGACAGTGGAAAACAAAGCCCGGAAAAATTTGAACCTTGTGTAATTATGCTTGAACATCAAATATCTTCTATGAGTGATGATGATCTTTCCAAGATGACTAAATATTCTGAAAATAAATCTACAGGAAAGTTATGGATGAGGAACTTGTGGATAAAGAATTGAATGAAGAGCTATTTTAAAAAATCATATAAGATATGGATATGATATTTATGGATGAAGAAACCGATATAGTAAGTACACTCTACTTGAGCATCTCTAAAGAATATGATATTATTTATGATATTGCTATACAATTTTGTGATGTCTAAATGATATTTTTATGAATGTACCCAGGAATTTAATGATCATATGATTATCAGAGAATGATATAATGTTTCATATCATTTTTTGATCCATAATCATAACGATGCATCATCGAAATGTATGCATGAAAATTTAACTGTGATTACTGACACTATAATATATATAAAGGCTAAAATAATTGTATTGATAGATAAATGTTTTTAGGAAAGAATTAAGGATCAAAGATGTTTGGAAGATCGACCATGGTGGTTTGGGAGAGAAGTTATAAAGGCTAAAAAACCTGAGTACATGTTAATTATTGGAAAAATTGACAAAATCCTTCTTATTGGATGGCATGACCATTGTTTTGACACAACTTCATCAACAATGTGTCTTACCCATTTGTCGCGGACCTATAATATTAAACTGGTTTATGTTTTCAGATATTTTTATAAACACTTAAGGAAATGTATGTTATTACATGAATTTAAATGATGCTTCATTAGAATCTATTGACCTTCTTGAAGAAAAAAGAAAGATGGATCTAATAGCATGGCATCATCACCTTCTTCATCATCAAAATCCTTTAAAGTTATTTATTTTTCTCTTGTAAAAAAACCTTTTTTACTTTGTCACCCTAATGCTCCGATCATTTACACATATGTTCTAGCTATTCTGAGTATTCCATATCCAGTATTAATACAAAGAAGCTTATTTTTTCCCAATGGCATAACCATTTTACACACATAAAAAAATTGTGGTTTGGAATAAATATAAATATCATGCTATTAGAATATATTGATTTATTAGGTGAATGATTTTTCATGTTCCATATATTTATAAAAATTTCATTGAATTTTTTTTTCATGAGTTGTTATTGAACATTAATATATACTATCTAACAATGTCATGTTTCTTGATCCAACAAAAGTATATTAGCGATGTCAGATTTTGAGTGGAAGTCGATATGGGAAAATTCGGGCCGGAAGATTTTCCTGACTTAATAATGTTGAATAGTGATTCCTGGCTGAATGATGTTGGAATAACAAAGCTTGTTGACACATTGCCTTCTAGTAAATACTTAAATATTTGGTTGCATGATGTTGGAAAAATGAACTCGATTAGAAGGTAGTGGGGTTGGCTAACATGTGTACAACTTTCTTAAAGTCAGAAAAAATAGATGAATGGCCTGACATGTCAACAAGTGCACTGATCACAATTTGAAATTTGAAATAAGTTGGGAGCCTTGTATAGTATTGGAGAGGAAAAGAGGGTGAACAACAAAATTCGTGAAGATAAAAATATTATGTAAGATGATATTTGAATCATTGATTGAGAAGATTAACCTGTTTATGGCCACGAAAAGTGTCAAACATATCTCAATTGATGCCCATCCAAGGCAGCATGTTGAGTTGGTCCTCTATTTTATTCCTGTCTTTGATTCATCAAGAGAGAGGAGAGAGATATGAGCAATGAGGGAGAGATAGAGAGAGAGTGATAAAGAGATAGACAGGATCATTAGAAAGAGAGGGAGATTTGAGAGAGACCACGTAGATATAAATATATGAGCAAAAATAAAGAGATAGGAGAGACGAAAAGAGAGAGATATAAATATATAAAAAGAGAAAGAAAGAGATCGAAGACAATTATGTATAACAAGAGTGAGTGATAGAGAGATAAATAATAGACATATAAAGAGAGAGATATAAAGATAAAGAAAGATAAAAGAGAGGCCTAAAAAACAAGAGAGATATAATAGAGATGTGAACAATGAGAGAGAGAGACTAGAAATGTGAGATATAGATAAGTTTGACATGAGCAATGAAAAGGATAATCTACAAGGGAGAGATGAGAAATGATCTATGTATATATTGTTGGGTTCCAGAGGCCTTGACATGGATGAATAAATGAAAATGATTCGCAGCAGAAGACTTGAACGAATCGAACGACATTAACAAAAACATTAAACTAAGTACCTTTCCACGAATTACATCCGTGATTTCTTGGATCCCGGAGTGAGTCGAGTCGAGCTGCTCACATGTGCAGCCTTTAGTCGAGCTGCTCACATGTGCAACAACACTCTTCCCGACCGTGAACCCTTCCCTTCTCAATTTATAGTAAAAAAGAGAGGGAAGGGGGAGCCTTAGGAATGCCCTAATAGGCTCCCCCTAAAGGCTGTAACAAGACACAAAACACAAACTCACATTGGGAAAGGCCTGATGCACATGGGGGGCCTCTCAACAGTTAAAAGAGATGACTGATATAGGAATGATGATGACACGAGGAAGGACCCATACATGGGAAAACCTTCCCTCAACCCAAAGAAAACACGAAGACAAAATAAAGTGACACTAAATCATATTAACTCAAAAACTCAGATGTCCTTAAACTTGATAATGAAAGCTTGGATTCTTCATGTTGACTCGAGCTCCGCGACATGGCTGATGACAATTCAGGACGTGCTTGACTGGATGGTCCTCCATCGTCCTCCCTGGGTGGGAAGAACTCAGCTCCGACGAGTTAGAACCAATGATATCTTTGCGGGGTTGGACAAGCTCTAGTCGTAGCCGAAGCAACTTCGCATGTGAAATCCATGTGTTATCGAAAGATGGTCAACCCTGCTAGTGCACGATAAACTATCCTTCCATCCGCTCCCCTACAGCGTTAATTATCTCCTCCAGTACTGACTTGGCATGATCATGCCTCAATGGGGACAAGATGGAAATGGATAGATAGTGTCTCTCGCTCATATCACTACTAAGGCTTGAGGGGCTGTGAGGCTCAATAATGGGTGGCATAGGATGGTACCAGATCAAATTGCGAACGTTGAAGGTGGGACAGATGCCCTAATCTGGTGGGATACCCAAAATGTAGGCGTTCTCACAGACCACACATACTATCGGGAAAGGCCCAAAACTACAAGCGTGAAGCTTCATAGCAACCCTGGGAGAGTATCTCTCGGATCTCAACCTGACCATGGCAAGATCCTTCTTAGTGTTGCTAACTGACCTACGACCCACATCAGCGGCAACCTTATTCTTCTCATTTTGCATGACGATGCGAGCATGAATGTCATGATGCATGTCCCTAATATGCTGTGCGAATGCAATGCCATCCTCGGAAGCTGTGGAGTGCGGTTCTACTAGAATGGGGTCTAAGGGCCTATGATATACCTGGCTATATACGATCTCAAATGGTGAGCGACCGGTGGTACAGTTCATAGAGGAGTTGAAAGTGAACTCGGCATGGGAATGACATGGTCCCAAGTGGTGAGGTTATCCCCCACGATGGAGCGGAGTAAGTTTCTTAAACTACGGTCGACGACCTCCATCTGTCTATCCGTCTACAAGTGATAGGCCACTGAAAACTTGAGCTTCATTCCCATCAAGACCCATAAGGTCTTCCACAAATAACTATTGAATCTTATGTCGTGATCCAACAAGATCGATTGTGGTATGCCATGCAAGCGGACGATCTCATCAAGAAATAGTCGCACTACTCGCAATGCGTCCGCGGTCTTCGAGCATGGTATAAAGTGTGCCATCTTAGAGGATCTGTCGACTACGACCATGATGGAGTCCTATCGTTGAGTGGTCTTTGGTAGGTCGAGAACAAAATTGATGCTAACGCCGTCCCAAGGACATGTTGATATAGGTAAGGGCGTATATAGCCCTGCATTCTGCTTCGTCATCTTGGCCTTTGAACATGTCAAACAGTGGGAGACAATCTTCCCGACTGCCCTCTTCAACGATGGCTAGTAGATCTTGTACTCTAAGGATTGGATGGTCTTGTTGACACCAAAGTGTCTGCTCAGACCACGCGAGTGCATCTCCCAAATAAGGAATTCTCATAGCGAAGTGTGAGGTATGCATAGTCTCTTCCCATGAAAGAGATAGCCATCGGAGAGATAATAGTCTTAATATTTGGACTTCGGACCGTCGCGAAAAGCACTGATAATCTTTTCGAAGTCGGTACACTTTGTGTAATCCTGTGGGAGTTGATCAAATCCCAGCACTCGGGTCTTCATCAGATTGAGGACTACTGGCCTCCAAGTAAGAGCGTTAGTGACGACATTATCCATCCCCTTCTTGTGTTGGATGACAAATGTGTAGTTCTCTAGATAGGCGATCCAATGGGCATGTTGGTTGATGACCTTCTTCTGGTCATGCAGGTGGCACAAGGCAGTATGATCTGAGAAACGAACCAACTCCTAGGGTAGGACATAATGCTGCAAATGGTGGAGAAACTGAACAAGGGCGTAGAAATAGTGATCATAGTTGTCATATGGTTGCGTGGTGTCGTTCAGCTTCTCGTTAAAATATTGGACCAGATATCGATCATGGATAAGGAAGCCACCAGTACCTATGCCCGAGGCGTCACAAGCGACTTCAAACACCTTGTTGAAGTCGGGCAATCGTAGAACAGGTACTTTTGTCATGCGACGCTTGATTTGCTCGAAGACCTTGTCAGCCACCTTCGTCCAGTTGAACTTGTCGAGTCCGATAAGATCAAGTGATAGGAGGGGTAACACCCCTAAATCCTAGAACAAACCTCTCGTAGAAAGTTGCCAAGCCCATGAGGTCGCGTACGTCATGAACATCCTTGGGCTTAGGCCATGATGTGATGGCCTTGATCTTGGCCAGGTCAGCGGAAACTCCGTGAGCTGATATGATGAAACCAAGGAAAGAAACCTCGGCCATTAGGAAACTACATTTTTTTGGGTGGGCTTAGAGCTTCTCCCATTGCAGCGCAGCGCTCACCTCTCGAAGGTGTTATAGGTGTTCTACGTGGGATCCACTAAAGATAAGTATATTTTTGAAATAAACGACGACAAATTTACCTATGAACGGCAGTAAGACCTCATTCATCAAATGCTGGAATGTGCTTGGAGGATTGAAAAGCCCAAATGGCATGATGTTCCACTCGAAAAGGACATCCTTAATCTTGAAGACAATTTTTCACTCGTCCCCTAGTCTGATGAGAACCTAGTGATACCCACTCGTAAGTCAATCTTCGAGAAGATGGTCACTCTGGCCATCTGATCGAAAAAATCTTGCCCTCTAGGGATATGAAAATGGTCCTTCATCATTATCTTATTGATGGCGCGGGAGTCACAACACATGCTCTATGCTCCATCTTTCTTTGGCGCAAGTAGTGCGGGGATGGCACATGGACTGAGGCTCTCTCGTATGAGGCCCTTGGCCAAGAGTTCCTTTACCTGGTGATATAACTCTTCATATTTTATTGGGTCCATCCAATAATGTGCTAAGTTTGCGAGTGAGGTGCCTGGAACAAAGTTGATGACGTGCTGGATGCTATGTATAAGAGGGAGCTCTTGGGGGAAAACACCCCTGAAATTGGCCATGAGCTCAGTCGGAGAGCTACGCATAGGAGTGTCGCACACTCCAAGGGAACATCTAGGGTGAGAGCGAAGCAGATGGGCAGGTCTTCTTGTTCCTGGTCGAGCTCTCGTCAAAATATGCACCTCTTGGTGATCAACGGTGCCTCGGTTGAGGAGGGGAGTCAGCAGGTAATACTACTCGTCACGTGCCAGTGTGTGGCTATTCGAGTATGACGGCATGTATGCGTCACGTGTCGGGTAATGAGTCAAGCTGATTCGTATGGTTAGGTCTGGTAATTGTGACCAGGTCCTCCAGGCCGATATCTGGCCGTGGAGGATGCCTCCTCTCGTGGCCAAAACCTCGACTTTTGGTATCTTGATCATGTCACAAGTGATGTCGGACATCGTCAGGGGCATCATCTGATCAGCACCGAGTATGATGGCTCGGTACTGATAAAAGGTAGTGGTATCGAACGTCGACAGCATTGTCGTCCGATAGATGAAACCTAACTGGTCGATGTAACTACAAAGAGAACAGGAATGTTCTACGTGTTGTACGTGCTGGCCCTGACTTGAGGGAGGCGCTGAGCTCCAAGGTTGGACGGGTTCACCAAGTGACGGTGATGGTGGCCTCTCAAACCTCGTCTGAGCGACGAAGGCGTCTACAATCGAACGAAATCAATCCGTTAGGTTTGTATGTAATGGACGGTCTCGAGCGTACCGATAAGACACTCAATTTTGTCGTAGTTTCTCTCAAGCCTCTCTCACCTACCTAGCCCGAGCATGGTAGAGTCAAAACAAAAATTTACTACAAGAGATAATTAGACGGGCGACAGGAAAGGATGGCGTACCTTGTCGGCGTGGCTTGTGGTGCAGAGTTCGTCAACTGTTGGAGGTTGTCAAACTGGGTGGGGGTGGAGAGGCGCCAGAGAGCGGACGACAGCTCGACAAGTGGATGACGATGACGGGGCTCTGAGTAAAGGTCGGATGAGTCAGTGGGGGAGTCGAGTGCGGCTCAAGCACTAACAAGTCCCATCTCTATGCCCGAATCCGATAGCGATGCGAACAAGAGCGAGCGGTGGGGGCGAGCTGGTGGCGGACCAACGAGCAGCGCCATGCGGGCGGCTAAAGTGGGTTCCAAGACGTCCGTGGTGCCGAGAGGGGCTCGATCAACAATCCTCGGGACGTCGGGTCGTGAGACAGCAAGCAGTCGCAGGAGGTGAATTAACCATGGCCTGATTGTGATGCGCGAGCAGAGCAGAATAATGCTGTAGGATTCCCGTCAACTTGGTGCCGCCAATGAGTTGTTAGCTTCCAACCATCACGACTCCATGCCCGATTGTTCGAGCCAAGGCACCGGTGCAGCAACAACTTCTGTGGTCAGCTGAAATGACGGGTCAGCAAGGCCGGGGATGGTTGATCGAGGACAGAAGGGCTGCTCCAACCGTCTGGTTAGGAACGACGAAATTGGCAGAGTAGCTGATCTCCAAATCGTAATTTGGGGAAGACTCGAGACCGTTCCCAAATTTTGAGAGGTGACCTTTCAATCAATCGTAGTTGGCAAAGTACAGCACCAGTTCCATCGGGTTGAAAGCAGCGGTGGGTTACCAAGAGTCGGGCAAACAATCTGAGGTGATTTCAGATCCGGCTGACCGGGAAGGAAGGGTGAAGCTGGCAGGCTATTTTAACCAGCCATGGTCATCCTCCGTCGTCAGGCGTCAATCTCTTTGTTCTTCTCTTCTAGATCCACCATTCCAGATTCTGTCGAACCAGGTCAAAGGTTTCACAATGTCCCGCGGTCACCCAGGAGGGGAGGGCTGATGCGCCGCCATCAACCCAGTTAGATGTTCGTGGTCGCTGGTTGAACGGCGTCCCTTCCGACGCTGATTACGAAGTCCCAATTTCTCAAAGTTTGCAAAGGCTGACGGGTTCAATTCCAAATTTTGCCCAATTCCGGAGAACGGGAACTAGTAGGTCGTGAATTCTGTCATACGAGAGCCTCCCGTTCCTGTTCTCCTTGTCTTCTCTGCTCCGTTTCTTCCCCCACGATTCCTTCTTCCTCTGTGATCTTCTCTTGAATGAGGAAGCGAGACCAAGATAGAATAAACAACGAGATTCCTTTTTTTCCTTCTTCCTGGTCTGAGGAAGCTAGGGCGTCCCCCTCTTCCGTTATAACGGGGAAGAGGTCAATGGCCTCCCCCTCCCCCATAGTGGGTCAAAAAATGAAAAGGGGTCCATTAGGGGGCTTTTATATATTGGGCCCCTATTACAATTAGAGGGAAAGTAAAAAATAAATGAAAAAAAGGACAAAGGAAAGTGTGGGAGGGGGAGCCCAAATTGCTAAGGACCACACGTTGACAAAGACTCACGGTGTCAACGGGACGTGTCGTCGTGTGACGAAAACAGAATGACGAGACGGGAAAACACAAAACACGACAAAAGAAACGATGAAAATGAAGATACAATACTCGAGCACTTTCACTCGGTCTCCGATGATGGTGGCGGGCGGAGCGGACGGCGTCGTCAATGAACCTTGATGGCGTGTGCCATAACAAGCATCATCAAGGGGACATGAATTGCAAAGACATAATAATAAAATCATTGCATTTATCTTCGTTGCATTTATCCTCATTTCACAAAAACACATGGGATGATGAAAATTCTTAAAATATTTATCATTGATGGGATTTAGAGTTATGGATATCCCATCAGTGGTAAAAAGCTGTGATAATTCATTATCTCTAAAGAATATTTTTAATATTCTTTAGAGATAATGTTTTTAAAATCATGGTAACATGACACCTCTCCACCACTGAAATTGGAGCAAAAAAAATGATAATGTTTTTAATTTTAATATATTTATTTTATTATTGCCCAAGGTATGTGGCCCTGTTTTATTAGCTTGAACACAGGCCTTTTGTGGTACAGAAAATAGTGCCCTGAAGATGCTAAATTTTTTTGGTTAACTTTTTTATCCTGTTATGCACTTGGCACAGAGAAAATGAGGTGATGGCAACATGTAGAGATGAAATGAAGTGAACTATTACGACTTTTCTTTTTCCACTCTCTATGCATCCATATAATTCAGTTTTGACATATCAAAAGTCATGTTTGCATTTGATCATGCTAAAGGGTATATGTTTTCTATAATTTTGGATTATGATACATAGGCTTGGGTTAATGATGGTTAAATCCTATTTCATGTAAGTCACGTACTACACAATTTCTCTTATTTCTTAGGAATTTAGCAGTAAATTGTCATTACTAAGGCAAACAATATAACCTGCACATTTTAAGTGAATTTTAGTGTATACAAATTCTTAGTAAGAAAGTTCTAAACATAAAATGAGTTTATGAAGCAACGGCTGCTGGCCACCTGAGACAACCACATCCACATGCATGGCCGATATCACCAAGGCAGCTGCATCTACGAGCAGCCACATGCCTCAAGGTAATCGTAACAACTACTAACCACCCAAGCATAACACAACAATGAACAAGTTTTGTGTGCCCATGAGAGGTTATTTCAATTATGTGTTTTTTTCCTTTTGGCATTTATATAGGCATGCAATTTTCTTCCATATGGTATAACTCTAGTCTCACTTCTAGATGAGTGTGTATCTGTCCTCAGGCCAAAGAAATGCAGGCTGTGGGTCGTATAATGAAAAAACATTGGCAGAATAAGAGAATGGGCTTGTATCCAATTCAACTTGAAGCTCATTGCAAAGCCTAAATAATTTAATTTAATCTTGACTGATGTACAATGACAGGTCCGGATTGAACGACTGTTCCGACACCGATTGGGTAGGTTAAATGCAAATGGATACCAATGCTAATGCGATGATAAATTCAATGAGAAGTATATAAAATCAACATCGAAAGACATCAAAAACCCCTAAATCACGACAAGAGGGACCTGGGAATGCCACATCGCTCTCATGATCTGGTCATTGGGTTGAAGACCGACAGGGTGAGCATGACTACTACCCCTATTGTGTGCACCCACAATAGATGCGAACAAGTCATCTATGATAGTGATGACATGAGCTGACATGTGACACATTGGTGATGAGGATAGCAGGTAGAGCAGCGGGCAGCGCCTGCGAGGACGACATGCGCCAGCGGCCTAGGTGGCACAAGTAGAGAGGGCGGCGACGGTACGGGCGATGACACATGCATTGGCATGAGCGATTGCACAAGCGACATTGCTTGTGGTTTGGTCCACAGTTCGTGTGGCAGTCGGATGGAAACTAAGGTGTTGGTGCCAACGGTAGTGAGGCAGCGGTAAGGGCAATAATGATGGCAGCAGTGCGGAGAAGGTGGGAACGATGCAGGTCAAATGGGCAGCAATGATATGGGTGACTGCGCAGGGGGGACGTAGGTTATGGCCGGGGCCATACGAGTTGAGAAGCAGGATGACACATAATGATGTTGGGGCAGCGTGTGATGATGACATCAGCAACGTGGGCAGAGCAGTAGCCGACAGCGCGTGGCAGCGGTCACAAGGTGCGTAGGGTGGTGTGGGCTGTGCAGATGGGGTGGTTGCAGTACTACAGACCAGGTGGTGTGGCGGTGCGGTAGTGGTGTGCAGCACACAGAAGTGGTGGTAGTCGCAGCGGTGGCAAGGCACGTGAAGATAGGGCATAGTGAGAGTGGTCTTGACGGTGTGATAGAGATCAGCCTGACTGCGGTGCTGCAACACTGCGGCGAGATGGTGGACGCACATGGCAATTCTCGGTGGTTGCTCAGGGGTAGAGCGTGATAGTGTGTTGATCAATGTGCACGTCAGCGTGGGCGACATAGCGTGCGAGAGCGGTACTAAGGAATACAATGGCGGCAATAGATGGTGGCGGCTATAGCAGGCAGATTGTGGATAGGTACGACAGGCAGAATGGTGATGGGTGTGGCAGGTAGAGCGGCAACAGTTGTGGCACAGACCACATGGTATGGTACAAAGTACACGACGCGCTAGTGGCTGTGCGCGGGTGGCACAAAATGTGACAACAGTGGCGGCGCTTGTGTCGTGGAGCTGTGCACAGCGGTGCGCGGGGGATTGTGCACCGCCGGGACAATAGAGCTATGGGTATTCAAACTTTCAAAAATAAAAATGAATATTTATCTCTGAAGATTGGTATGCAACGGAAATGTTAAAAAAATTTAATATGATATCATGCACAACTCCTATGAGTTCAAATGGAAAGTTGATGTTATATGATGGTATGACTTTCGTGGATAATCAATTTTATAGAAGCCTGGTGGCGAGCTTAATGTATTTGAGAAATAAAACACCAGATATTATGTTATCTATGAGTTTGGTTTCAATATTTTTGAGTTATCCTTCTACTCAAATTTTGGAGCGATAAAAAAAATTATGAGATATATATGCGGAACCAAAGAGTATGGATTATTATATGACATAACCTCCAATCTTTAATTGACAGGATATATGGATAGTAATTGAGCAGGATATAGAGATGAAACAAAGAGTAAAAGTGGATATAATTTTATCATTGGCTCAAGATCTGTTTCCGGAAGTTCAAAGAAGCAGGAGACAGTAGCATTATCTTCTTCAGAAGCAAAGTATGTGGCTCTAGCAAGTGAAACTCAACATGGAATATGGCTTCAAATGATTTTAATGATTTTAAAGACCTTGATGTGGATGAAGAAAAAGCTTTTATTTTTTTATGTGATTACATATGAATAATTGCAATTTCCAAAAATATAGTATTTCGTGAAAGAACCAAGCGCATTGAGATCAAGCATCATTATATTAGAGAACATGTCAATGTCGGAGCGATTATTAGGCAACATTGCTCATCTCTCGATCAAGTAGCAGATGAATTAACCAAGGCTTTAACTCAAGGAGGATTTGAGAAGTTTATAGATCATCTAGGAGTCAAACGGTCAATATTCATGAGGATATGTTAGTAATGTTGACTTTTCTGATGAGTAGTATGTCGGTTACTATGTCGGTTGGAACATAAGACGATATATACATGTACCTAGTTTGAAAACAAACCAGGTTTTAACTTTGCCTTTTTTTGTTTATGGTGTGTTGTATATCCAAGTGAGAAAGTGAGAGTTGTTCCCAAGCCCCAACATCACCAGCTGACATCACCGGCAGCAGCAACGATGGTGATAATCTCGACAACACATAGCGATCAAGCAAAGATGGCGGCGCTGGATCAGGGTTTCAATAGGGTGGCCCAAGACACGATGGCATAGTTGTAAATGATGACTTAAAAATAGAAATAAAATAAGAAAAACAAAAATCAGATATTCTTTTTATTTTTTGTCTTCTTCTCTAACCTGCGAGGGGTACACCCACCTTGACCCCTCCCCCCCTCTTTACATAGGGGGTAGTTGTGGGCCCCCCCTAGTAAAAAAAGAAGGCCCACATAACAGGGTCCAAAGGGTGCCCCCTAGAGGGAAGAGTCGCAGACATGGGCCCAAACATGTCGGCCTAAATGATTGGACTGAATGAAAGAACGAGACAATGGAGTTGAGAAAGCATAGCTGGATGAGTACCCTACTAACAAGAGGGATCTGAAGCTCACTGGTATCTCACAGTGTAGTGAAGTACGAAAAGTAAGCTACTTTCATATGAGGTCACAATTAGGCGAATAGACAACATAAAACCAGACAAAATAATATATTAACTAAAATTCATACAAAAAATGATATTCTTTTATTGAACACTGCATGCATGTCTTATTTCAAACTAACTTTATTCATTTTTGTCTGCATTAATATCCCATGAAATCTAGAGAAGTTACATAAATTCTCTAATCTAGGGATAACATCATTCTACAAATTCTTATCCTCTAAGAAAATAAACAGAGTAAAGTTCCACTTTAAGACTATATATAAACGATCCCTCTCTCTCTCACTAAGGCGCCTGTACAAACACCTTGTGAGATCTTTCAATTTTATTCTAGATCGACTTTATTTTCTATGTTTTTTCATTTTCTTCCTACTTCTAAAAATATGTTTATCTTCTACCTATACAGCTCTAGTTATATCTTGTGCCCTTTCCTTATCTAGGATTTAAATAATAATAACAAAACTCCCTACTAGTATTGTCATCTTAATATATGTTATCCCTCTCTTGTAAGTCCTTAATTAATTCTACCTCTGAGAGTCAATCCCTGGGAATACAATGTTTTTCTCTGGTAGTGTTCTTCGAGTAAGATTAATGTTTTATAAATATGATTTGATTAAAGTGAACTTCATGGCAACGATATAAATCTTTACCCACTTTTTCTTCATCTGGTTGATTTATAAGGCTCGTTAAATGTTTTAAAGCTCACCATATATGGCCCTAAATAAAAAAGTCTGCTTATGGAGTAGAAAAATTTCTGAGTTTTGAACTGAAACTGCAAGCTCTTCATCATTTGATTTTTTCTTGAACATCCACAAAATGCCAAGGCATTGGCAGCGTGTCCACGCCTCGGGAGGGTGTTAGTGATTAACGAAATTGAATTTTATTCATGAACATGGTTAAAATACATAGATGTAGTCTTTCATATTGTTGATTAACATCTTAATTTTAGACTCCTAGATTCATTATTAATTTCCCTTCAAAAATTATTTCGCCTGATTTTTGATATGCTTCTATCTCAACATCAATTTATATTGTTTCTCTCTGAATATATGTAAGTTTATTATTCCACAATTAAATTCCTGATCAGAACTCTCGTTCACTTAAAAATCATAAAAAATGAGTATATCATCTTCCAACTGTACACTATATTTTTTACATTATACATAATTAACCCATCCCATCAGAACATTTTTCAAACCCCATTACATTGAGTCCCATACAGCTGTCTTCTGGTGTGCTCAAATTTTGTATAAGTCCAGAAATTCTCCCTCTCTGGGGTCTGATTGCAGCGAGCTCCATACACTTGTTGATGCTTTGTGCCCCGCCCTGCATACTCAATCCTAAACCCTGTTATGATGTCTATAAATTTCTTTAAATCCTTAAAAATCCATATAATTAATTTTTATTTCCACTTTATTGAATATTTTTTTTAAAAAAATCAGAATTTTCTTGTGTAACTTCATAAATATGGACTAACCCCTTAATTATTGTAAATTTTTTATGAATTGATAAAACAAAATTCTCAAATATAATTTCATGTCTAAGTACTAGCATCACATTTAATTTCCAATCCGTCAGCCCAATTTTAGGCCTTTAATGACACATAATAAAATATTGTATCATATAATAAAAGCATTAACTATCACTTTGATGCATGAAGTTATGATAAACAGAAAAATTAATAACATACATCACTAAATGTGGATTTATGATATATTAAATAACTTAAAGTTATGCATTTCACAGTTTATGTAAAGCTTTAGATAATTATCAACCATCCAGAACTGACCCTTGTGAAACGTATTGGTTTATGAAAGCTTTATGAAGTTCTGGTAGATTCAATAAAGTACGTCACTTGAGATTCCCAGTGAAAGGCAGATATCCTTCACCATAGATGCTTGAGATCGCCATAAATGATTTGATCATTGAAAGGTTTGATCTTTTTAAAGGATAATTTTTTTTTAATTTTATGAAAATGTCAATCTTCTTCCAGGTTATCAAACCTGATAAAAAAGGTTCCATGAAAGAGTTCATTAGCTCCTTTTTACATTTCAAAGTTTGAATAGGGCCAAACCAATTGAATAATAAATAAATATCTTTTTGGATATTCTAGTTTTTTAATAACTAGTCTGGTACATGGGTCAAGAGGGTCCCCCACATAAGGATCCTTGGGTACCAATGTTATACCTAGATTGATAATTTTAGGTATAATAAGATTTAAAGCTCCAAATGAGAAATAATCGTACAAATACTTCTTTTGATATTCCTTATTCTCCCCCCTCTCTCCTTGGTCTACCATCCCATCCATCATGCCAATAACACTAGATTTAATTTAGCACGAAGTGATTTCATCATCGGTTCATTTTTTAATCTGTTTCTCAAGGTTTGTTTACTTCATTAATGTTTTGTTATGTTCAATATGTTATATGCTTGTTGATCAAGTCCAAACCCAATACATAGTACCCTTCTCCCCCATGTGAGATAAACAAATATTCAAGTGGACACATGAAGTAACATGAAGGAAGTGGGGATCGAACGTCTCATAAAACAACACAGGGAGAGTGGGGACAGTCATGTTACACAATGGACACAATAATGCGGGTGAAAGGCAAATGATAATGTGATGATGAAATTGATGAGACGTATAAACCCAACATCAATGGATGCCAACGAAGACTAAGTTACACTAAGCGTGACCTTGAAATGCCACTAGGCTCTTGATGAATCGGACGATGGGTTGAAGGCCGATGGTTCAAGTAAGGCTACTGCTGCTAGTGCGTGCACTGTCAATGCACCAACCAAGGTCTTACTGATAGAAACCTAACCCACTATACATTACTCTTATCTATCACTAAGCTAACCCTGGGGGTGCAAACATGCTTGGGAAGCAATGAAAAAAATAACAACGCAAAAAGGGAAGAAGTGCAGGTATACCTGGTTCGTTGAGGGCCAGACCTTTGTATCAACAATAGCGGGTGACCTGGCGTGAGGCCGGACGATGATGACCAGCGGCTGATAACATGCGTATAAAGTACTTTAATATGATCATATTTACAAGTTTATTTGAATTAGATCACTCATATTTGCATGTTATCAATCTTAAAACGATCAAATCTATTTTTAGAATGATTTTTAAATTTTCAGCTTTTTATGAGTTTTTTGGATATTTTTCTAATAATAGATTCTAAAAGGGTATAATTTTTTAGACAGAACATTATTTTTCTTGAATTTTCTGACATTAATATTGGAAAGATATGATTTTCTAAGTTGAAATATATACTTATATGTATTTTTTGCCTTTTATTTTATTTACTTTGAATTTTGAAAAGAATTTTAGCTCTTTATCTTTCGCCGCCACATGTCGCCGTTCAATTCGTTGAACGGTGATGAATCACAACTAGCCTGATGATTGGTGACAATCAATCATTTCGCCATGCAATCATGGCTTCGCGATTTGCGAAACGATGATTGCAATTATAATTGACAATCATTTTGAATTTTCTAATGCGGGGACGACATGGAGTAAAAAAAAGAAGAGATTTTTTTGCATTAAATGTGTGCGTGGGCCGAGGGAGAAAAAGACAAAACACAACTTGTTGACTTTAATTTTTCTTTTTTCTTTGAAATAGCGCGAGTGACAGGGCCACACAACACGGTGCCACGTGTATACGTGCCGCGCTTGTGTCCACCAGTAATTGAATAACAAAAGAGAGGATGTGCCCTTGAGAAAGGATAAACACTTTTTCTTGTCTTCTTGTCTTTTTTTTTCTTTTTATCTTTTTCAAAGACAGGTCATGAGGCGTGAAATATGATAAGTCTGAGCACGCAATACGAGAAATATGAATGCGAAAGAAGAGGAGACGTGGAAACTTGGAACAATGTGACTGTTTAATCAAAAATAGAAAACGAGGAAGCGGATAACAAGGAGAGAGAAAAAATCAAGGGCTAGGACTGCTCTAACTTCAAACAACCATATCTTTTGATCTACAACTCTGACTGAGCTGAATTTTTCAGCGCTGCTTCCTCTTCCCCTCTTCTTGCCATCCATACCTTATGATCTATAAATAGAGGCGTAGATCAGTGTGAAAGTCATCTAGAACCGGCTTCCTACTTGTGTGGGCTGATTGAAAGATAGTGAGTTTTGAGATCCATCAAGTGTGTTTTTGGTGTCCTAAGTGTGTGGGAGAAGCATTGGAGAAGAGGGGGGAGCTCAACGACATTCTCAAATCACCGAGATCCTTACGGAACATAAGGATCTAAGGAAAGCATCTTCTCCTTACGTTGTTTCTTTTTCGGACATCATAGTTAGCTTAATTAGGCTTTATCATCATGTTTTCACTAGCATCTTAGTTATATCCTCTTATCTCGTATCTATCCTTTCTATCACACCATTCTACATTCAACCACTACCATCGTTCACCCACTCAACCGTCATCGTGTCCTTCACATTATCTAGCTCAACCCCATATCGCTTCGTGTAATTCTACATTCACTTCATCTTTTCTTGCTAATTTAAGTTGAATTGTAGCTATATATATCATAGTACTTGACATCAGTATCTCGCCTACTCTAGTACTTTTCTTTTCTCATATCGTTAATCACTATAGTAAGAATTTAATCCTTAATCATCGTTCCCTATGGAGACGATCCATACTCATCACTAACTAAATATTCTTAAATAAGTACTATTAAATATATTTTTATTAAATAATCTCAATTATCAAGGACAAATTAAAACCCCTGAATTTGAGATTATCAGCGGTGCTTGCGGGCACTCTCAAAGCGGCGGCGACAATGGTGACGCCACGGCGGCCGCGATGGCGCGTCGGTCAGTGTGAGGGCGACGGGCATGGGGGCGGTGGGCGCATTTCCAGGAGCTACGGCGGGTGCATCCAAGAGGTGTGGTAGAGGGCACAGAGGCGTATGCAGGGACGAGCATGATAGCAGTCGCGACAATGGGGCACGACAGCCAGCACAACTACCATAGGGTGGGGCGGTGCAGCGGCAAGGTTGGCCGCTACTTGCAGCTAGGCAGCTGTAGCGGCAGCTGGCGACGGCGGTTGTGAGCAAGGTTGGTGGCTGCGATTGTAATTGTGGCTGCGGCCACAGCAAGCAGCGAAGATTGCTGCTGGCACCTACGGTCGCGGTTGTTGTGGTCACGATCGTGGCTGGCGACGTTGACTATGGCTGGTGTTGAGGCTGGCGGCTGGGAGGTCGCGGCGGTGATGCAGGCGACCCCGAAAGCGTTGGTCGGGGGCAGAAGGGCCAGCAGGGGCAGGGGTAGTTTTTGTCGAGTCTAAGCTAGGGTTTTTGGCTTCAAATTCATGGTGGCATTTTGGTAGATATGTGGAAAACCTAAAAAAACTAAATAGACACCTAAATTAGAGGCCAAAACCCATCAAAAGTTCAATTTTTTTCAAAATTCTTCTTCTTCTTCTCTCTTCTGATGGGCACCCCCCTCTTATTGAAGTAAGTATGGGTTTTTTCCCTTAGAATTGAAGGGGAGAAGACCCAAATAAGGTGTCCTTGGGTCCCTTAATAGGAGAGAGACCCATAAAGACGGCAACACATGGGATTGCACATGCACAAACATCTAGGACCATGCGAGGGCCGAACACATGTGATAAAACACACACGACATGTATGTGGCTACTCATACAAGGCTCACACAATTACAAAGATAAGCGAAACATAAAGCCAAACCTCTGGGGCCCATTGAACAGGCCAAGTGCTTTGAAGGTTGGTTGGCACGCGTCATCTCTCACTCAACAAACTGGTCAAGATAGGATCTTCAAAGCTAGATGGTCCTTCATCTACACATCTCACTAGATCATATGAATCGATACCAACATCCCATTTGTTTAAACTACTTCA